>NC_062528.1:20389955-20509955 GCF_022655615.1 Tachysurus fulvidraco | reverse complement strand
CGTTTCAGATGAAACTGGACAGGTGTAAATGAATGTGGTTGTTCAAGCCACATACGTCAGCGCTATACTCCTCCTGAACGGAAATACGTCACTTGCAGGTGATCTTTCACCCAGGCGTCTCGTTGGGTCTTAAAATGCGCTGCTGCCGCCTGTGAAAATGCTGCAAACAGTAAACGCTGTTTTTTGTAACATAACCACCGTAACAAAGACGTTTTTTCGTCTTCTTTTTGATTGCATTCTGAAAACCGCATACACCAAAACGTGTTCCGTTTCAATTACCCTGGAAATGAGGTCAAATATATTTGCATTTTTGGCGGGAGTAGAAAGATGGGATCGATATCCGATTCGCCGAGACGCATTAATGTGGCCTGATGTAAATGGAACAGTTTTAACAAATCAGATAGCTATCGGATCAGAGACAACACATGAAGTGACCGGGTGTAAAAAGACCCTTAGGGTGTGGTCTATTCCCAGGTACCCATTCTAGTGGTTGTGACCACATGCATTGGAAGATAAAAGGAATATGTTGTCAATTTAGGTAGTTTACATCAAAATAGGATATTTGAAGGTACTCCCAAATACCATAACATGATTTCGTTGCTTATACGTAACTGGATTTAAACATGTTTCTAATGACGATATTGTACGACGTAGAGCGAGCGTGATGGAGTCACGTAGTATTAACGCAAACCACTTACAGTGTGAAATCTCTCCAGATGTGGGGCTGATGTGAACCACAGACTACAAACTGTTGTAGTTCATTTCCTGTCCACTGTCTCTTGAATGAGGATGAGGTTCACTTCTAAGTCTGGTTCCTCTCAAGATTTCTTCCTCATATCGTCTCAGGGAGTTTTTCCTCACCACCGTCACCTCCTGTTTGTGTTAGTATTGATAAATACTTTTAAATGTATAGACAGAGTTTAAGAGTTGAGCCTCCGCCCATGACAACATGAAATTTTATTACATTTATTTCAATTTATTTGAGCTCTTGACTAAACGTACGCTAAGCTAAGCTAAGCTAAGCTAAGCGTAAATACGAGGCAAAATACATTATATATTTAATTGCTTGTTCTTTTATTTTCTTTCTCATTCATTCATTATTCATCTTCATCTTTAGTGAGCACTTTGTCTTGACCATCATCACAGTGGATCCACAGTAGAGTCTACTCTGTGATCAGTGGGTGTGAGGCAGGAAATAAACTCGTATCTATTTCCTGCATTTAAGAGGAAGCCGGATGTGAGAGAAAGTACTTAGGAGAAACTCGAGGAACCCAGACGGATAGGTGAGAATATTCCAAACTCCACACAGACGGTAATCCGTTCTCAGGGTCGAACCCAAGACCCGGAGGTGTGAAGCAGCAGCGCTATCACTTATCCAGTTAACCATAAACATTCTATTCCTCTCTTTTCCCCATAGAGAATAATGCAGTTATACATTAAAGAGATGATCGAGCTGTAATGAAGAACGTCCTGTACCTTTACTTCACGTAATTATAACATCTAATGAAATAAGTAACTTCCAAATGTAGGCCATGGTTTAATTAACATCACTATACAAAAAAACCTGTGGTCGATTTCTGATAGAAAGGAGCTTCTTTTCTGTGTGTAAGAAAAGAAGCTCCTTTAAAATTCCTCTCGCTCCTCGGCTTCCAAACACCTGGATTTATGCAGCTGTACTGTATATAGAGAAGCTGTCTGAAACGCAACGCTGACTTTTAAACCTGAGTGGGTTTTCAAAGCCGCTGAGCGACAGATCGGCGTCGGGATTAAAGCTTTAAAGCCGGGTACCACTCCCTAATCGGCTTACTTTTTTCCTTCCCTTATATCAGGATGGAAGTGAACCTGTTGAAAATCAATATAAGGATTTTTAAAAAATATATAAACTAAAACTTATCAAATAAGAGCTGAAAGATCATTAGATTTATGCACAGACAGTGATTTACCAAAATGTCCACCAGTGAACACCGAAATACTGTATGGGTATGGAGCACCAGTGTCCAGGTAAAAAAGGGTTAAAGGTGAGGTCTCCGATGTTTGCATCAGGCCACATAAATGCGTCTCGGCGAATCGGATATCGATCCCATCTTTCTACTCCCACCCAAAATGCAAATATATTTGATCTCATTTTTCAGAACGCGATCAAAAAGAAGATGGAAAAACTCGTTATCACGGTTATGCTACAAAAAACAGCGTTTACTGTTTGCTGCAATTTCGCTGGCGGCAGCAGCGCATTTTACGGCCCAACGAGACGCCTGGGTGAAAGATCACCTGCGAGTGACGTACTTCCGTTTGGGAGGAGTATAGCGCTGACATATGTGGCTTGAACAACCACATGCATTTACACCTGTCCAGTTTCATCTGAAACGCGTCCCAGACCACCTCCTGAAGGGGTTCGAACCATCGGATTTATATCCGTCTCCAAAACGTTTCAGAGGGCATTTAGACCTGGTCTTTTTACCATCGGGTAGCTATCTGATCACAGCTGCATTCGGTCTCAATCTGATCTCAAGCGATGGAAATATATATATATATCTTATATGGTTTCTTTTTTTAAGTGTCTCCAAGCATTTTTCTATGGACTGGAAATAATGGGTTAATAAAGTGCTGAGAAATGTTGCACGGAGACATTTCTGAAATGAAAAGTGATGTCTAAAAAAATCAGTTCTTCAAATTCTTCATGCTTACTTTAAGTGTGTATGTTGTTATAGAGAGCTACAGGATAAGATGGCTTATTTTGGTTGTACGAGTTGTGATCGTCGCTCTGCTTCCAACAAAAAGCCAACAGGATTTTTCCACTGGATTGTTCAGAAAATATCTGAAAACATTATGCATCTTGTTCATGTGAATCCTCACAAACAAACACGACGTATACGAACGTCGTAGCCTAAAAAGGATTGGCGAAAGTAAGAAGCTGAAGTTACAAGGGCTATAAATGTCATGGCTTCAACATCTACACCAATAAGCTTTCACTCATTATTTAAAAAACATCATGTTCCCTGATAAGGATCTTCTAAGCTGTTCTTATGGATTTTATAGACTAATCCTTGATTCTGATTAATCAGAAGAAATACAGCAGTATCACAAGTATATCAGCGTTGTTACTATGGAAACAACGCTGAAATACTTGTGATACTGCTTTATTTCTTCTGATTACATCTCTTCTGATACTGCTGATACTTCTTCTAAGGGGCACGGTGGCTTAGTGGTTAGCACGTTCGCCTCACACCTCCAGGGTTGGGGGTTCGATTCCCACCTCCGCCTCGTGTGTGTGGAGTTTGCATGTTCTCCCCGTGCCTCGGGGGTTTCCTCCGGGTACTCCGGTTTCCTCCCCCAGTCCAAAGACATGCATGGTAGGTTGATTGGAAATTTGTCCGTAGTGTGGGACTGTGTGAGTGAATGAGAGTGTGTGTGTGCCCTGTGATGGGTTGGCACTCCATCCAGGGTGTATCCTGTCTTGATGCCCTATGATGCCTGAGATAGGCACAGGCTCCCCGTGACCCGAGAAGTTCGGATAAGCGGTAGAAAATGAATGGATGGATGTTTACATAACATTTAAGGAAAGAGTCTCCAGTTTCAGTGCATTAAAGTCACGTGGAGAGACTTTAATGGAGAGATTTTTCAATTCAGTTCAATTCAATTTTATTTGAGTAGCTATTTTAACAATGGACATCGTTTTCGAGCAGCTTTACAGAACATAAATATAATACAAAAATATAAATATAATACAAAAAGTTCAGGATTAATATTAGACTTCTATTTAAATGTGTTTGTATTTATCCCTAATGAACAAGCCTGAGGTGACTGAGGTGACTGTGGTGAGGAAAAACTCCCTTAGATGGAAGAGGAAGAAACCTTGAGAGGAACCAGACACAAAAGTGAACCTCATCCTCATTTGGGTGACACTGGAGGGTGTGATTATAATCTGTTATTATGAATAATGTCCTTTTTACAGTCAGATACAGTCTGATAATTGTGTATTGATGAGGAGGTTGTTGTCCTCAAAGACCACATGGAGTTGGCATCTTCTATTTAAATCCAACTGGAGCTGCTACATCTGTAGGTGCCTCAGGATCCTCATAGTGTTGGTCTCATCTCAATGATGTCCCGGAATCTTCATAACACGGAACATGACAATGGAGCTTGGCGTAGCTTCTTGTTTCATGGACGTTCCTCGATAGTAACTGTAACTGTAAAGAACTAACCATAAAATGATAGCATAGTGTTCGATAATTGTTCTGGTGAATAAATCACTTCTAGGTTTAATAATATTGTAAAAGAATCTAATCTAGGGGCAGAAATCCTATATCTGCTTCGTTGCATCATGCCATGGTATGTTCGTAAGGCTACATAAAACTTACATGAGACCACGATGTAAGAAAAAAAGATAAATCCTGCCAAAAAAAATTGTCTGCCAAGTTTCTGGGCTGCATGCTGTTCCTGTCTTTATTACTGAAAGAATCGAGTAATCAGCAGCTACAGAACACTTCCGGACGAAAGAAATCCAGCAGCCACCAGTCACTCACCGTGCAGCGGCTGTGGAATAATGAGCCTCCAAGCTGATTGACATTCTCAGCATGATCTCAGTGATGGTTTCCTTCGGAGGAGGAGAAAAAACACCCGTCGCTGCATCCTCAGCCTTTATGCAGGTTCTGGGACACTCGCCAAAGCTGAGTCCAGAACAAGGGACAAGAGGTTACAGGGACAAAAGCAGGGGATTAGTTAGCGGAACTGGCTTTTAAAGCAGCGTTGTGGAGTCTGGGGAAGATTTTCAATCACTGTTCTTCAATAAATGTAAAAAAGAAAAAAGAAAAAAATCCATCCTGAACGTCTCGCATATTAATCTTTATACGGAGCGTGCCGTCTTCAGACTCGGAAAAGTTCTAACTTGTAATGGAGGTTTAAAGTTCTATCTTTATGAAAGGTTTCCTACATTACCCATAATGCACGGTGTTTAAAGAGCTTCTCGTAATGGTCTTGTTTCGTCGAATGATTTTCTCTCCGCAAATCTGATCTAAAATGAGTCGGACCTGAGTGTCTAATTACAGATGAGCTTCATGTTAACACCGCTATAGAGTGAGACATGATGAAGACGTTTAATCATCAACATGAACACAATAAATACAGGAGGAAATTCTATTTTTTGATCTCTGGAAAAAAAAAAAGAGTTTGTCGCTCTGGATAAGGTTGTCTGCCAAATGCGGGAAATGTCACTGTCACAGGCGTGTTACGTCACTGTCACAGGAGTGTTACGTCACTGTCACAGGCGTGTTACGTCACTGTCACAGGAGTGTTACGTCACTGTCACAGGCGTGTTACGTCACTGTCACAGGAGTGTTACGTCACTGTCACAGGAGTGTTACGTCACTGTCACAGGCGTGTTATGATACTATCATAGGCATGTTATGTCACTGTCACAGGCGTGTTACGTCACTGTCACAGGAGTGTTACGTCACTGTCACAGGCGTGTTACGTCACTGTCACAGGCGTGTTACGTCACTGTCACAGGAGTGTTACGTCACTGTCACAGGAGTGTTACGTCACTGTCACAGGCGTGTTATGATACTATCATAGGCATGTTATGTCACTGTCATAGGCATGTTATGTCACTGTCACAGGCATGTTATGTCACTGTCACAGGCGTGTTATGATACTATCATAGGCATGTTATGTCACTGTCACAGGCGTGTTATGTCACTGTCTTAGGCATGTTATGATACTATCATAGGCATGTTATGTCACTGTCATAGGCATGTTATGTCACTGCCACAGGAGTGTTACGTCACTGTCACAGGTGTGTTATGTCACTGTCTTAGGCGTGTTATGATACTATCATAGACATGTTATGTCACTGTCACAGGCGTGTTACGTCACTGTCACAGGAGTGTTACGTCACTGTCACAGGCGTGTTATGTCACTGTCACAGGCGTGTTACATCACTGTCACAGGAGTGTTACGTCACTGTCACAGGCGTGTTATGTCACTGTCACAGGCGTGTTATGTCACTGTCATAGACATGTTATGTCACTGTCATAGGCATGCTATGTCACTGTCATGCCACTGTCATAGGCATGTTATGTCACTGCCATAGCTGTATTATGTCTCTGGCATAGCTGTTTTATGTCACTGTCCTAGTTATGTAAGGTCACTGTCATAGGCATGGCTATGTTACTGTCAAAGGCGTGTTATGTCACTGTCATAGCCATGTTGTCACTGTCATAGCCATGTTATGAAACTGTCATAGCCGTGTTATGTCACTGTCTTGCTTTAAATTGGATCAGGTACCTTTTTGGTTATTTTTAGCAGTGATGTGGCCTCAGACTCCAGTTATATGTAGCTACCGGTTTCTGGTTCTTATGTACTGCTGTTCTATCCTATGTGACGTTTGATGTTTGATGCGATTTTCTCTGTAAATAGTTAGTAAGTGATGAGCACAGTTTTTGCAGTGCCAGTGATGAAAGATGGCAGCTACGTATGGTGCAAACCACCATCAAACCGTACAGAGAACAGACGTTTGTGGTATCATTCAAAATGTTCACATTATATGGGCACGAGGAGCCTTTCGAGCGCTCAAACAAACAAATTCACAGTAAAGTGAAACACGGGATGATGATGAGCAGTAGGAATGTTGTCACAGAGACGAATAATATCTGCAGACGTCTCATGTGAACTGCTTTGATTTCACCTCCTGTGCTCCAGACTAATCCCACATTCATATTCATAGGCAGTCGACTGATTATTCTGTTAGCACTTAAAATTAATCAGCGCAGGTTCGCGTTTGCCTTCACGTTGGTCTCGGCAGACGGATTGCGAATGAAACAGAGTAAGTGAGTTGTGCAAAGCTCAGCTTCAGCAATTGGCAGGAGTGCAGGAGCGCCGGGAGACGCGAGACGTGAGACGGCCCTCCCAGAAACTGCAATTAGCCTCTGTACACCGTTTGTTTTTCAAGATTGTAAACGCATATCAGCATTTTTCTTTGGAGTGGAAATAACAGGCTTAGGTACTGAAAAAATGCTGCGTAAGTACATTTCTGAAAATAATAAAATAATGTCTGACAAATTTCTTTCTCGCTCAGGTTAAGCAGATGATATATTATAAACATTGTTAATTATGTAACATTCAGCTTATAGGATGTGCTTTTTTTCTTTAACTTTCCCATTCGCAGACAAAAGTCATTTCATAGCCTTGGGGCACGTACATACGTAAGCCCTTCATAACAACTGGTATAAACCTTTATAAACCTTTGTGAAGGTTAATCCCAATCTTCATCGGTATTTATTAGTTTTGATGTCAAGCAAACAACAGAGTTTTCCTGTGATAAGGTTACGTCACTGCCATAGCTATGCTATGTCACTGTCATTGGGGCGTGTGGTAGCCTAGTGGTTAAGGTGTCGGGCTATCAATCGAAAGGTTGTGAGTTCGATCCCAGGTCCACCAAACTGCCACTGTTGGGCCCCTGAGCATGGCCCTTAACCCTCAATTGCTCAGTTGTATATACATACGATAAAGTAAGTCGCTCTGGATAAGGGTGTCTGCCAAATGCTGGAAATGTCACTGTCATAGCTGTGTTACGTCACTGTCACAGGCGTGTTACTGTATGTCACTGTCTTAGGTGTGTTATGTCACTGTCTTAGGCGTGTTATGATACTGTCATAGATATGTTATGTCACTGTCATAGGCATGTTATGTCACTGTCATGTCACTGTCATAGTTATGTTAGGTCACTGTCATAGGCGTGTTATGGCTCTGTCATAGCTGTTTTATGTCACTGTCATAGGCATGTTATGTCACTGCCATAGGCGTGTTATGGCTCTGTCATAGCTGTTTTATGTCACTGTCATAGGTATGTTAGGTCACTGTCATAGGCGTGTTATGGCTCTGTCATAGCTGTTTTATGTCACTGTCATAGGCATGTTATGTCACTGCCATAGGCGTGTTATGGCTCTGTCATAGCTGTTTTATGTCACTGTCATAGGTATGTTAGGTCACTGTCATAGGCGTGTTATGGCTCTGTCATAGCTGTTTTATGTCACTGTCATAGGTATGTTAGGTCACTGTCATAGGCGTGTTATGGCTCTGTCATAGCTGTTTTATGTCACTGTCATAGGTATGTTAGGTCACTGTCATAGCTGTGTTGTTACTGTCATAGACATGTTGACACTGTCAAAGCTGTGACTATGTTACTGTCATAGCCATGTTATGAAACTGTCATAGCCATGTTATGTCACTGTCTTGCATGAGTATTTTTTAACATTAAAACAAGTATGCTTACAGACACTTGTGTGTGCTATAAAGTTTTAACAGTTACATGTAGCTCAGTCCTTATGATTAAACCCTGCTGAATTCAGGATTCTGATTGGTCAGAAGGTGTTGTTTTAGTTTCTATAACAGCAGAAACAGTAGACCAGTGTAACTGTAGAACTACAAATTATAGCTACAGTGGTAAGTTTTTTGGTTTTATTTGTATGGTTGACACTTGACATAGAATATACTGTATAATAGTGGATATGCTGACGTATTTTTTAAAACAATAAGACTAGACATTCAGTAAAACTGATACATTGCATTGGACATTAGATTGCATTAGACTGAGTTTCTCTGGAGGCGTTTTTTTTCTTTTTCTTTTTTTTTTTTTCAAGCCGCCACCACTAATGGTGTGTTAAAGGCAAAGCAGGTCATAAAAATGCTGTATACAAGTCGAACATTTACAAGAGTGAACAGCACCACTAAGTCAGAGTTACCACTGGAAAATTCTAGATTTCCATTAAGCTCAGAGCTTAGAGAAGAGAAGTCAGCGGTTAAAACATCTGTAATCGATGGGAAAGTTGTCGCTGACAAACAAGCTAATTGCTGTAAAAAAATTTGATATGATGATGCATAATACAATTGTGATATAATATATAATATATAATATTATGAAGGATGTGGTAGCCTAGTGGTTAAGGTGCCTGGATATCAATCGGAAGGTTGTGAGTTCAATTCCTACGTCCACTAAGCTGCCACTGCTGGGCCTCTGAGCAAGGCCCTTCACCCTCAATAGCTCAGTTGTACAGTATAAAAAAAGGAGATAAAAAATGTAAGTCGCTCTGGATAAGGGCGTCTGCTAAATGTTGTAAATGTAATATAACCTAAAAGTTTACAACATCTTTATTACATTTTCATTGCATTTTAAACAATTGAGGTTTAAGGGCTTTGGTAAAGGGCACAGCATTGGCAGCTTGGTGGACCTGTGAGTTGAACTTGCAACCTTCCGATGCTAGGCTATCACATCCCCCTAAAAGCTTGCTGAATTTTTTTGTTGTTAATTAGGAGAAGTGACTGGAACGCACCTGGCGTCGTAATCACGACTTTCTAAATCTTAAATACGAACTTCCCAGGAGAACCTGAACATAATACGTACAACACATCATATAAGGAATAAAACCTGCGAGAAAATATATTGGCCTGTATGTATTAGCTGTGTTTATTGCTATTCACAACACCGATAGATACATCACTTATTTTCCATATTGAGTCATCTGTACCTTAAAATAAAAATTGCCCAAGAGCAGTTAAAGGATGTTGGAACCAAAGCTTTGTAAAATGTGTACACATTTCATCATGTCTCAGTTGTCATAAAGGCTTAAGTATGTTTTGTGTAGCTGTATGAGCATCATCTTTCGATCAAATCTTCCAGAGTAACAGAGACTCTATCCGGCTGTGGTAGGTTCACAGCAGCATGCTGTATCAGTGTCAGATAAGGATATAGAGAAGGAGAGGAGAGCAGAGTGGAGGTGTCAGCTCTGCTGAGAAGACTTCCCTTCTTTTTAATGGAGACGTATAATCACTAGGACCCTCAGCGCACCAGATCCATAATTTCCCTCCGCTCTCTAACCTTCAGCTTTATCACCGAGGATAAAAAAGGGAACAATGTGCCTTGACTTGTATCTAACAGCTTTCAATTTTTACTTCAGGTTCCTGGAGGTTTCCCGAGCATACCGAGAGGACAATCGATGGAGCAGGGCTTTCATGCAACACGACAAAGTGAAGTTATGCGGATGTGAAGAAGTATTCCACAAAGGGAGTTTTAAGACCTTGACTTCCTTTCCGTTCACCCGATGACCTTGTGAAAATGGCAAAGCCCTTTTACAGACTCCAGCGCTTCTTGCGGCGGACGCAGCTGCTTTTTCTTTTCCTGGGCGTGGCTTACATCATGGCCGGAAGTGTTCTCTTGCTGCAGAGATCAGGATTGGTGATTTCTCAGAGGGATAGCTTGCTCCCTCCACCCTCGCTGCCTTCACCTCCACGAGCGCTCGAGGCTCCTGCTTTTAGGACAGGGTACGGTGTGATGGCTTCACGGTTGGGTAGAAAAGCGTATCAGGTTGCCCAGACGAGCAACGGGAGAGAAGCACAATGGTTGGTGTCACGTAACCAAGAGATCAGGCATCTTCGGCGACGCTGGTTCCATAGCCTGATGTCCGAGCAGGACACGAGCAGGGTTGAGAGAGTTACTCCAAAAAGAAAAGTCAGACACAAGGGTAACTTTGGTGTTAAATTACTTATTTATTATTTCCAGTCATCTTTGACAGTCTTGAAGAAAGCGATCAGAAACAACAAGACTAGCCGTTCAATCGGAACAAAATTTATTTCACCCTAGAAAATGAGGAAAAGGAAAAGCGTGTACCATAAGAGTTTGTTTACGGTAGACGACACACTGCAGCGAACGAGCTGCGTTACTGGAAGATTTAGTGCATGCTGCGTTTCACATCCAGCTCTCTGTCAGCTTTTGAATGCCTTTTATGGTTATTTCCATTTTTTTTATTTATTTCCCATTTTGATTTATCCTTTTATTTTGATAGTGTCAGGAAACAAAAGATCGAATATGCTGTGACTACACGACGTACATACACGAGTATGAAGAAAATGTCTCATTTGACAGGAATTTTTAGTTTGTTTGGCTAAGGGAACAAACCAGGGGCGGTTCTAGACCTTTTTTAGGGTGGCTCCAGCCCCCCTGTCTGTGATCTCAGCCACCCTAAAACTATAAGTATCATTTTTACTTTCAAAAATAAGAATATGTTAAAATGCAGGACATGTCATCGATGGGAAAGAAAATTATTTATCAGTTTGATCCAAGAGAGAATTTTTTTACTTTGCTTTTACGCGCGTGTGTTGTAGTCGTTCAAAAGTGCGTCTTCAGCTGTCTGCTTTATTAGAACGGAGATGCACAGGCACGCGCAGTCAGAGCTGGAGGCGTTTGTCTATAACGTTAATCGGCAGAAAGGTTGACAAAATGTCTTGTGAATATTTTTTATTAATGACTGCATTCATTGGACACACTGTTTGTAGAGAATGCACACATACATGAACTGATCTGATTCAAGACTGGCATCATTACATCATGCATAACATTTTGGTGTCCACTTTTGCCATTTAATAATACCATAACTTTTGGCTTACTATGTTGTCATATAATATATAATATAAAACTCTTCTTGTTTTAACTTCTTGTTTCTCACTGAGGGCTAAAACCCCGTAAAGATGAAACCCTAGAACCGCCCCTGGAACAAACATAAGTTTGTTTGTCTCTTTTATCAAGGAACCTACATTGGATGTTTTACGGACGATGCCAAGGACCGAACCCTGAAGGGCATGGTGTTCTACGACTTCCGCAAAATGACCAGCACTCTATGCCAAGACGCCTGCACAGAGAGGTACACAAAATTTCCACATAAACTTTAGAACTAAAATCTATATAAAAAAAAGCTCCATTTTGAAGGTAGTTACAGTACCTATTGTAGCATCCTGCAAAGGTAGCAGAATTTCATATATATACAGTATATATATTATAATAGCCTTGAGGTGCGTGTAAAGTGACTGCTTTTAAAAGCTGCTGTTGGTGCTTTCCACTTTCTAGAAAAATAAAGAAAACCAAGAAAAACAGAGATAACAATGTCAGCTAGCTAATCTTGTTAGTGATATGTTAGGAACATGGCAAAGCTAGCTAAGCTGTGAAACTGTACTGCGTTAGTTAAGCTAGTTAGTTAAGAACAAAAGAAAGAAACAGTATCAGTAATATAATTCATCTAATAAACCTTGGGATTTGAAACAGGGCCAGTTAAGGAGGCTGAGCTCTGGGGTTTGACAGCATATGTGTTGGGGGTATCTTTAAAGTTTGCAATGACAGAGGCAACACCTGCTTCATCTCATCAACCCAGAGTTAACCGATCACCAGAGAGACGAGGCGAGGAAGGGCTGCCCGTGTTAATTATCCTCCAATATGCCAGGGCTTACTTAACAACATGGATGACATTCGCAGTCACTTTGTGGGAAAATATATAGATGTAATTTTCACATTTATGACTCTCTAAACCGTCACGATGGCTCCGAAATGAAGCAATCAAGATGTGATATGAGAAGTCTAGACTCTCAGCTTTAATTTATTAAAAAATATTATACCACGATTTAGGAATTACAGCTTTTTTTTTTACACCGTCTATTCATCTCTACGTTCCCAAAAGTAATTGGACAAATTAGCATAATTTTGGATAGAAAGATTATCTTTAATACCTGGAAGCAAATCCTTTATAATCAGTCGATGACAGGCATAAATTCTGGTACCCGTGTTCTGAATCTGAGCAGAAAGTATCTCTCTATATACACTTCAGACTTCTATCAGAAGCCAGATCATCAATTAACAGCCGTGACCCAGATCCGCTGGCAGCCACATACGTCCACATGCCGGAACACTCAACACTGCCTCCACCATGTCGGACAGATGATGGGGAATGCTTTGGATCTTGAGCGCTTCTTTATGATTCTTCATACTCTTCCAAGATAATCATGGTTTCATCTGTTCAAAGAATTGTTCCAGAATTTTTTTTGTATTAAAGGTGGGGTCTCCGATTTTTGAAAGCCAATACTGACATATAAAATCACCAAAACAAACACACCCCTAACCCCAATGGGTCCCACCCCTGTATCGATAGCTCCGCCCACACATACATACGTAACCCAGGCGACTAACAGAAAGAAATGTGTCTTTATCATAGCTAAAGGGAAGAACAATACGATTGTAGATAAACAAACAAGCAAAAATGCCACACAAGCATAATGATGTAAAGGACAAAGGCATATATTAGTTCTGTGTAACAAAGCAAAACCAACGTTACTCACCTATCGAGAAGGAAAAAAGCGCCTCGGCGTCTTAAGTAAAGTCGGCCACATATTCACAGGTCGGAGTTTCCCGAGTCGATAACTCCTGAGCTAAACGCTGTTACTACACAAAACGCGGTTGTAGCTGCCTCTCTACATTACTACGATAGAAAAGAGGTGTTATTTGTGTAGTAACAGCGTTTAGCTCAGGAGTTATTGACTCGGGAAACTCCAACCTGTGAATATGTGGCCAACTTCCTGCACCTTCAGTTCTCTCCAGCGCTGGAAAGCTGATCCTATATTAACACGTCCTACTTCTTGCCTTATCGTAAGCCTTTCTTCTCTTTCTTTCTTTGTTTTTATCCTCCATGTCAATGTTAAAACCACTTTCTGCTAATGTCACACATGCGCACTGAACACTCTCTCCGCCCATATCGACAAGCCCCGCCCCTTTCTGCTCATTGGCTACACGTTTGTTTTGATTTTTGTTTTGATTTTTGTTTACTATTCGACCCGACTCAGTTTTCTGAAGCATTTCTCAAACATCGGAGATTCTGCCTTTAAAGTATATTCTGCCTAGTATCCCAGTGCTTTTCACCTTGAGGTAATCCCTGTTTATTTCCCTTCATGAAAGAATCTCTCGATTGTAGACTTTGACAAGGACACGCCCACGTCCTAGAGGTTTTTTCTTCACCAAGGAAAGAATTCTGCAACCATAAACTTCAGTAGTCTTCCGGCATCTTCCACACATTGTTGAAGTGTCTCAAGTCTCACGTTTCAGCGCTCTCACTGATGTTTTTTATTATTACTTTATGTGCATTGACACATCTTTGGACAGAATGATAAGACCTTCCAAATTCTGAACACTTAAAATCAACTTCATGCCTTTTATTTCGTTATCATCTTCACAAATAACAGGCCTCACCTGGCCATGACTCGGCTTCTCGTCAACTGTCCACTTTACGTTTGGGCCTGTGAATATGGAATATGGTATTTTTTTGGTTGAAGATCTTGAATTAAAGGTTCATTAATTATTGTTTTATTTCAAAGCCATTGGGTTACAGGGGTAAAATGAGCAAGATTTTGTTCTTTGTCCCAATTCTAATGCACCCAACTGTAGATAGATAGATAGACAGACATACAGACAGACAGACAGACAGACAGAGACAGACGGATAGATAGACAGACAGACGGATGGATGGATGGGTGGGTGGGCAGAGGGATAGATAGATAGATAGATAGATAGATAGATAGATAGATAGATAGATAGATAGATAGATAGATAGATAGATAGATAGATGGGCAGATAGATAGATGGGCAGATAGATAGATAGATAGATAGATAGATAGATAGATAGATAGATAGATAGATAGATAGATAGATAGATAGATAGATAGATAGATGGGCAGATAGATAGATGGGCTGATAGATAGATGGGCTGATAGATAGATAGATAGATAGATAGATAGATAGATAGATAGATAGATAGATAGATAGATAGATAGATAGATAGATAGATAGATAGATGGATGGATGGGCAGAGAGATAGATAGATAGATAGATAGATAGATAGATAGATAGATAGATAGATAGATAGATAGATAGATAGATAGATAGATAGATAGATAGATAGATAGACGGACAGACAAGCAAAAAACCTGATTTGTTCCTTGATCTGATTTTATTCTGCAGAAATTAATGCAAAATCAAGCAAAATCTTTAATATTCAGAGAGGAGCTTGTAAATTCTCAATATTACAGCAGATCTTTTGTCATGTCGTGTGACGTCATTACAACATATTCATTCAAAGCCTTCATAGAAATCTTTGGAAGTCATGACACACGTTCTTCACTGGTAGGTTTTGAAAGAAGAATCCAGTACTTGCGATTTTTCCATTTCATGTATTCAGCTATTCTAAAAAAGCACAAAAGCTCTGCAAGTACAGCATCAAGTCATTTTGGCCTCAACAGACACAAAAATAACACTGGATGAACCTGCGTGAACCTTTATAGAATATTGGGAGTTACAAATAATCCCACATCTGTATGAAGCTGTAGTCATTAAGCTAGATATTGTTAAGAAGTGACCTTGTGGACAATTATCTGGTGTACATATTTAATGCAAGGGGGAAAAAAACTCACAATTAATTACAACACAGCATTTCATGCATTATGTAGTTGTCAGTGATCGGTGTGAAGGGTTAGGATGGCGTTCAAAGGTTCTTTGGCTAAATGTCATTTTTGATGTGGACATGAGTTTTATGCAGACATAAGCAGTGTGTATAAAGCAGTTCGTGCACCTGAGTCAGTGTTGCAGCATTTTACAGTAGGAATCAATGAGCTCGAAGAAGTGGGGAAAAAACAGCCCTAACGACAGACCGTAAAGGCCGCTTCATCAAGTTCGCACAACTGAATTATTCAGACCGACCGCCTGGATACAAGTTCCCATCATTTATAAGCATGGACAGTCAAGTAGAAGGCCTTGCATCAGATTACAACTAAATAAATAAACAAAAGGATGTAATTTCCTGTGTTTGGATTGCTATTAGATATCCTGCTTCCCAATAGGGAAGAATCCCAAGAAGTATTATTGACAAGAGTTTTAAGACTTTTACACACCAACACACGCCAACAGATTCTGGAACCCGGACTATCAAACCCCTCTGTACTTGTTTCAGATCTCTTTCAAGATGTATTTCTTCTATTGTTGTTATAATAAGCTCTTCTCTTTTGGGAAGGGTTATGGAGCGTGACTACGGGTAAATTCAGCATGCAGTTCATCCCAAAGGTGTTCCGTGGGGTTAAGTCAGAACGCAGGACACTCGAGTTTTTTTCCTCAAACCGTGTCTTCATGGAGTTCAGGGGATTTGTGGACATGGGCATTATCATACTCGAACAGGGTCGGGGTGCAAATACTTTTGGTCATATCGTGTATTTTAGATGTAAATTGCGGTCTTTTGCAAGAAGTGTCCATATTTATCATCTTTAACAATGTGTATTGTTTACGTATTTATTTTTGGGGGTTCGATTCCCGCCTCCGCCTTGTGTGTGTGGAGTTTGCATGTTCTCCCCGTGCCTCGGGGGTTTCCTCCGGGTACTCCGGTTTCCTCCCCCGGTCCAAAGACATGCATGGTAGGTTGATTGGCATCTCTGGAAAATTGTCCGTAGTGTGTGAGTGTGTGAGTGAATGAGAGTGTGTGCCCTGTGATGGGTTGGCACTCCGTCCAGGGTGTATCCTGCCTCGATGCCCGATGACACCTGAGATAGGCACAGGCTCCCCGTGACCCGAGAAGTTCGGATAAGCGGTAGTAAATGAATGAATGAATGCATGATTTTTTTTTCATTCAAAAATCCAGGTGATCCCTTTGACTATCTCTTGTGTCTAAAACAAATGAATTATTTCAAACAAATGTTAGCAGAAACATTTTGAATGACTACTTAGTAATTAGAGTCACATCATCCAGAAGAGGATAGAGAAAGTTTAGGCTTTTGAGTTCATTTAGAGGTTTCTGTCAAGGTTTCTTCCTCACGTTGTCTCAAAAAAAAAAAAAAAAAAACTAAATTGAATGAATTTTGAGCTCAATATCATAATTTAGCTGGAAAAGGAATGAAACGAAAATGTCCCAATGACATCTATAAAACATGTAAGAAGTCTGTCAGTATTCAGTACCACTGTTTGAATCCTAATGCTTTTTTATAAGACGAGGTCGCTGTGAGAGATGATAGCTGTTTAGCGGCTTAAAAGAGCCGTCAGAAGAAAACAGGTGGGCGTGAGCTTGCTGTCTGGAGCTGAACTGTTAATTTGCAGAAACAGAGCCAGAAATGGATCACTTCAGGTTGCCATAGTAATGTATTGATGCCGAGGATCGACCTGAGGACAGATCAGTGAACGGATGCTCAGTCTAACGTCCACTGCTCATTTTAACAGCTCAGGACCCTGCAGATATTATTCAGAGATTTCAGTTACTAAACTTTATGATACACCGCTGTTACTGATGTGCGTCACAACCCTCATGATTGATGCGAACGGACGGCTTGTCGACGTGTGCAGAGGTTGCCAGGAGATTTCGTCCGGTCGTGTATTCGATGGCCAGGTGGCATCCTGCAGACAGCTGCCACTACAAAGAGGGTCTAGGCTGCACTCCATACCCAAGAGAGACAGCGAGACAGATGTTTAGTGCTGCAAGCTGGCCATTAACCAACTGTTAACCCTCTCTAGGCACTGTCTGGCTTACAGATAGGACTGGAGAGAGAAATAGAGGCTCCTGTGCTATAAAACAGCACCGCTAATAAGCCCTGGATAGCAGGCTTTTATTTATAACTAATATGTATTCAGACCTGCAAAGACTGAAAGAAGAATAATGCAATAGTCCAAGTGAATAAATACTACATCAATGAGTTAAAAACAAGTGGTTAGCACGTTCGACTCACGCCTACAGGATTGGGGGTTCGATTCCCGCCTCCGCCTTGTGTGTGTGGAGTTTGCATGTTCTCCCCGTGCCTCGGGGGTTTCCTCCGGGTACTCCGGTTTCCTCCCCCGGTCCAAAGACATGCATGGTAGGTTGATTGGCATCTCTGGAAAAATTGTCCGTAGTGTGTGTGTGTGTGAATGAGAGTGTGTGTGCCCTGTGATGGGTTGGCACTCCATCCAGGGTGTATCCTGCCTCGATGCCCGATGACGCCTGAGATAGACACAGGCTCCCCGTGACCCGAGAAGTCCTTACTCAAGGGCCCAACAGTTCCAGCTTGGCAGTGCTGTGGCTTTAACCCTGATCCTCTGATCAACATCAATGCCCTAATTTCATCACTCTCTATCAGTACAAAAACTGTTTTGGATTATTTTCTGTAGCATTCTTTATAAGCATATGTAGTATGCCAGAAAAGCCAGAAGTATGTGGACACCTGATTATGCCTACATGAGCTCGTCGAACATCTCATACTAAAGATAAGATGTTGGAGCATGGCTGGATTTTTTGTGTTTCATTCAGCTACAATTGCGTTAGTAAGATCAGACACTGATGTTGGGATGTTCAGCTGGGGTTGAGTTAGAACCAGGGCGCTCTGTAGAATGCTCGATTTCTTGCCAGCTTTAAACCGGGAAATTGCAATTCTGCAGCATACGTTTCTAACTGAGCATGTGTTTTATGGTCAGGGGTGCACATACTTTTGTTCATGCGGCGTAATTCTCCACTGTTTGCTGCTTCTGTGTCTTTCAAAATGGAAAAAGCAATCTGCGATGAGAGCTCGAAATCAGTGACAGGGCGGAGCTTCCACAGATTGGTGTACAGAACACATACACAGCTGTCAATCATTAGAGATTTAGATGTCCACACAAACACACACACATATACACACACATACAGACACACACACAGTATAGACAAACACAAAAAACACACATAGGAACACACGCTCACACACATACACATTCATACAGACACATGCACACAAACGGACACACACAAACACATACACACATATATACACAATTACACACATACACACACTTGCACACAAACAGACGCACACACATACAGACACACAAAAACACACACATACACACACAAACACATACACATATACACACATACAGACACACAAACACACACATGCACACACAAACACATACACATATACACACATACAGACACAAAAACACACACATGCACACACAAACACATATACACACATACAGACACAAAAACACACACATGCACACACAAACACATATACACACATACAGACACACAAACACACACATACACACACTTGCACACAAACACACGCACACACATACAGACACACAAAAACACACATGCACACACACACAAACATATACACACATACAGACACACAAACACATGCACATACACACACTTGCACACAAATACACGCACACACATACAGAAACACAAAAACACACACATGCACACACAAACACATACACATATACACACATACAGACACACACACATACACACACTTGCACACAAATACACGCACACATACAGAAACACAAAAACACACACATGCACACACACAAACAAGTAAACAATCTAAAGGACTTGTTTGAAAAAATAAATCTAAAGGACTTTTTTGTCAAAAAATAGAACCTTGGAAAGCGCTCAGGTATAATCTGAACATTATTATTATTATTATTATTATTATTATTATTATTATTATTATTATGTTGTTGTTGTTATTATTATTATTTTTAGTATTAATATTGCTAAAAAGCTTTTACTCTTAATCTATGGGTGCAATTTAGAGTCTCTCCATGAAATACTTTATAAATAATTAATCTATTACAATGAAATCAATCATTATAATTTATGTTATATCCTATGTTAGATATTGCTAGTCATTGTAGTGTTGTTACTACAGCTACTCTATGTGAATATGTATTTTAAAGCGTGATGCTGTGTGATGCTAAGCAGCTAATCTGTAGCATCGTCCCTCCTCCATGTCTGGACCGATTAACTACACACAAGATCAAAGGAAAGGAAAAAGCATTGAGAAAAAAGCGCTTCTCTTTTAAAGGGCCGAATCTCATTTGTCTGCTGTTCATTTACACAGTGGGTACCAGTACGCCGGGCTGGAGTACGGGTCCGAGTGTTACTGTGGCAACCGCATCTCCGGTGCTCGGATGAAGGAGGAAGAGTGTAATCTGGACTGTAAAGGAGAGAAGGGGGCGGTGTGTGGGGGCGTGGCCCGGCTCTCTGTCTACAAAGTGGAGGAGGTTCTTCCCGGGCAGAGGAGATGTGAGTATTAGGCTTGATCTTATCTTCTGATGGTTATTACTGCACTACTCTGATAAAATCTTTTTTTTTTTTTTTTAAATTAAAAAAATAAAATCAGGCCTGTTCTTCATGTATGCATTAGAGGCTACATTTAACGTCTGATTTAAAACTTCAAACCTTTAAACATTATCTAATCAATACATCATCACACACAGTGCTTAAGATGTTGGACTATTGATCAGAAGGTTGTGAGTTTAAATCCTAGGGCCACCAAGCTGCCGCTGCCCCTGTTGGGCCCTTGAGGAAGGCTCTTAACCATCAAGTGCTCTCAGATTTATCTCTCAGATTATTAATTGTTTAAGTTTTCTTGAGTAGATGTTTTTTTCCCTTTAATTTCATGCCATTTCATATATTCCTAGACCATTATTTTATTGTACGAGTATAAATAGTGCGTATATTCTGGTACGTGTTACGTTTAAACAAACAAACAAACAAACAAACAAACAAATAAATAAATAAACAAATAAGCCACTTTGTATTAAATCTCATTGTGTAATTTAAATAGCAGCGATTATTATTCAGTTAAATAGCATAATAAAAAATATTTAATATAATAAAATAATATAATTTTCGGGGGCACAGTGGCTTAGTGGGGTTCGATTCCTGCCTCCGCCTTGTATGTGTGGAGTGTGCATGTTCTCCCCGTGCCTCGGGGGTTTCCTCCGGGTACTCCGGTTTCCTCCCCCGGTACAAAGACATGCATGGTAGGTTGATTGGCATCTCTGGAAAATTGTCTGTAGTGTGTGTGAGTGTGAGTGAATGAGAGTGTGTGTGTGCCCTGCGATGGGTTGGCACTCCGTCCAGGGTGTATCCTGCATCGATGCCCGATGACGCCTGAGATAGGCACAGGCTCCCCGTGACCCGAGAAGTTCGGATAAGCGGTAGTGAATGAATGAATGAATGAATGAATGAATATAATGTTCTGCCTTTTTTTTATTATATTCTTCTCACACGAACGAGAAGCAGTAGCCTATGCTAGGGAATTTTAATGGAAATAAATAAATGCAAGAATAAAATACTTATTTCTGATTGGCAGGAAGGTCTGCATTTATTTTTTAAATCAGTATAAATAAAAGATTAAGCTTGGACCGGTTACCATGAGAGAACTAAAGGGCTAAAAAGCGAGCTGCAGGGATGAGGGTTTTTTTTTTTTTTTTTTCTGGAAATGATCATCAGCCTGATTCCTTCAACAACAATAAAGGATTTATTCCACTGGCTTTTGGATGGTTCCAGAAAATAAGGTTTTTGATGCTCACTAAAAAGTCGAAGCCTAGATACAATCAGCAGAAATAAGAAGCTGAAGTTATAAAGACTAGAAACGAAGCTGCACCACACACACAGTCACATGACTTCAACGTGACCGTCGCTAAGCTTCAGCTCTTTCAGTCTTTATTTAAAAATCATGATGTTCCCTCATCAGGATCCACGGAGCTCTTTCTGTGGATGAATGTGATGGAGGTGGAAGTGTGGAACAGTGTGTTATTAGTTTTAACACAACCAGGATGCTGTAGGAGATGAGTTTCCTGTTCAGCGTCACGTGGAGCAAGAATCTGATTCGTGTCCAGGTGCAGCACTCTGTTATTATGAAGCGTTATAAAGAGTTTTAAAGCTTTCAAATGGAAATTGGTTTCTTTGTAGGACGTCCAGACAGGGGGAGATTAGAGAGGGTAAAAAATGTCCTCTTCATTTTAAAATATATTAATGTATTAGTCATTTTGCTAAAACACTACACATACACTTACACACACACACACACACACACACACACACACACACACACACACACACACACACATACACACATACACACACACACACTCACACACAAACTCATACACACACATATACACACACACACCCCACGCACACACATACACACACACACGCGCGCGCGCGCGCATACACACACACACACGCTCACACACACAAACACACATACACACACACACACACCACACACACACAAACTCATACACACACACTCACACAAATACACACACAAACTCTCTCCATCTCACACACACACACACACACACACATAAACCTAGAGTGTAACACAATACCATTTCATGTGTATATATCTGCTTACTGCTTTAAATAGCTGTATTTATATTCAGAATTTAAGCTGAAGTGGGCGTGGCCTAAAATAGAAGGTCTTATTATTATTATTATTATTATTATTATTATTATTATTATTATTATTATTATTATTATTATTATATGTGAATCTGAAGACATCTGAACAGGAGACAGATATTTTCATCATCACAATGCTGTTCGTGCTGCGTCACACTGCAGCGTCTCACACACACTGAGGAATGCTTTGTCCATCCTCTTTCACATACATGAGCTCACAGATGCATGTGATTGGCTAGCATGACTGTGATTGACATTGGGGAGAATGACAGTGTGTCTTCAGTTCCAACCAGAGATTTGTTGGATTATGGAGCTGCTGATGAACGCTTGTATGGTTAGTATTTTTTGGTTGCACCTCCCTGTGATATTTCTAATGAATTTTCTCACTTCTGTTTCCTAAATTATCAATCAGTATCATTTTAAACACCATAACCGAAACTACGCACTTACTGAGGAGTGTTTATATTTACATTTACATTTACGGCATTTAGCAGACACCCTTATCCAGAGGGACTTACAACTGAGGGTTAAGGGCCTTGCTCAGGGGCCCAGCAGTGGCAGTTTGGTGGACCTGGGGTTCGAACCCATGACCTTCCGATCAGTAGCCCAACACCTTACATTAACCATCATGTTTATATTAACCATCATGTTTACATTATCCATCATGTTTATATTAACCATCATGTTTATATTATCCATCATGTTTACATTAACCATCATGTTTATATTAACCATCATGTTTACATTATCCATCATGTTTATATTAACCATCATGTTTATATTAACCATCATGTTTATATTATCCATCATGTTTATATTAACCATCATGTTTATATTAACCATCATGTTTATATTAACCATCATGTTTATATTAACCATCATGTTTATATTAACCATCATGGTGTTTGTTATCCAGAAGCTTCATATCTCACCTCATCTTTTATCTCTGACCTTTCCACAAGCTGAGTCTTGTACTCGGTTCTGTGTTTGTATTCATTTAATACACATTATCTGTTTATTCTGGATAGCAGATTTGTGATTGGCACACACACACACACACACACACACACACACACACACACACACACACACACACACACACACACACACACACACACACACACACACACACACTGCTGTTATCCAGCCTAATAGAGGTTATCCAGAAGGTGAACTAGATTCTGGCTTCAGTTCTGTGAACAGCCATATGTCTGAGTTTTGCTTCTCAGAACCTGGCAAAGTGTAACTGGAGCCAAACCAACACAACACCACATTACACAACACCACACAACACAACAACACATTACACAACACCACACAACACAACACATTACACACCACCACACAACACAACAACACATTACACAACACCACACATTACACAACACAACACCACACAACACATTACACACCACACAACACAACACAACACAACAACACAACACATTACACAACACCACACCACACAACAACACATTACACAACACCACACAACACAACAAACAACAACACACACACCACACAAACAACACATACACAACAACACAACACAACAACACAAAACACAACACAAAACACATACAAAACCAAAACAAAAAACAACACAACACAACAACACATTACACAACACCACACAACACAACACATTACACAACACCACACAACACAACATTACACAACACCACACAACACAACATTACACAACACCACACAACACACAACAAACATACAAACAAACACAAACAAAAAACAACAACAAAAACAAAAAAATACACAACAAAAAAACAAACACAAAAAACACAAAAACACAACAAAAAAAAAAAACCAACAAAAAACACAACCCAACACAAACAACAAAACAAAAACAAAAACAAAAACACCACAACACAAAACAAAAACATACACAAACACAACACAACACAAACAACAACAACACAACACAACAAAAACAACACAACACACAACACAAAAAACAACACAACACACACACAAACAACACAACAACACAAACACAAACAACACAACAACACATTACACAACACCACACAACACAACAACACAACACAACACAACAAAACAACAAAACAAAACCACACCACAACACAACAAACAACAACACAAAACACAAAAAAAAACAATACAAACAAAAACAAACAAAACAACAAGACACAACAAAAACAACAAAACAAAAACAACACAAAACACAAAACAACAAAACACAAAACATTAACACAACAAAACAAAACAAAAATAAAACACAAAACCACACAACATCACAATACAACAACACAACACAACAATACAACACAACACAACAATACAACACAACAACACAACACAACAATACAACAACACAACACCACACAACAACAACACAACACAACAATACAACACAACACAACAATACAACACAACAACACAACACAACAATACAACAACACAACACAACACCACACAACACATTACACACCACACAACACAACACAACAACACAACACATTACACAACACAACAAAACAACAGAACACACCACACAACAAAACAACACATTACACAACACATTACACACCACAACAACACAACAACCCAACACCACATTACACACCACACCGCACAACACACAACACCGCACACCACAACACAAAACACCACAATACAACAACACAACACGCAACAACACAACCCACCACAACATGACACAATGCACCACGACAACAAAACACACAACAACACCACACACCACACCACAACACAACAACACACCACAACACAATAACACAACAAAACACCACAACACCACACCACAAAAAATACCACACCAAAACAACACAACACACCACAACAACACAATAACACAGCACAACACCACAACACAACACAACACCACACCACAACAACACAACACAACACCACACCACAACAACACAACACAAAAAACTACAACACAACATAACAAAAAAACACAACACAATATAGAACCACAACAACACAACACACCACAACAGCTGCAGCCTCTGACAATGAGACACACACACACACACACACACACACACACACACACACACACACACCTCATGAATTTAATTTTATGTGTCTTAGGTTGACATTTTATTATTCTGAATGACAAATAAACAAAAATATCTTACACAAAGCATATTTGTCACATCTTATAGATAAACGCTTATGTTTTACACGCAGACCCTCGAACCCACAGATACAAATTCAGCTCAATCTTGTCTGTTAATGACGTTTGTGCTTGAAAGACTTATAGCTCAATAACTCCTGCTCACGGTCGCACTTTCTAGTCATCACTCCACCGTCTCTTAACTAAACCCACACAGCTTGGAGTTTTCAGCGTGATGTGTGGTTTCACTCTTACGGCCCACAGAGGTCCAAACATCTCCAGTCCTTCTGAGGCTTCAATTATTTGGTCCTGAAAAAAACAAGGCCTGAGTTTGGTTAATTCCACAGAGGTGCTGATGAGTATTGTGTGTCATGGCATGTCTCACAGGCAAGCTGACACATGCTAGTTAATGAATCTAAGATTGCTGTAATTGTTTAGGAGACAATTACTCTGAGACAAAATGATCTCTGGGACGGCTGATACGACTCCATGCGTCTGATGGACGTGTCACAAGCCTGTGTTCACAAATCAATGGTCTTGTTTTGTTAAAGTGGGAGTAGAACAAGCTGACTGACTCGACATCGCTCTGATTGTGTGTGTGTGTGTGAGTGTGTGTGATTGTGAGTGTGTATGTGAGTGTGATTGTGTGTGTGTGAGTGTGTGTGTGTGAGTGTGTGTGTGTGAGTGCGTGTGTGTGCGAGCGTGTGCGTGAGTGTGAGTGCGTGTGTGAGTGCGTGTGTGAGTGTGTGTGTGAGTGTGTGTGAGTGCGTGAGTGTGAGTGTGTGTGTGTGTGTATGTGTGTGTGTGTGAGAGTGTATGTGAGTGTGTGTGAGTGCGTGAGTGTGTGTGTGTGTGTGTGTGTGTGTGTGTGTGTGTGTGTGTGTGTGTGTATGTGTGTGTGTGTGTGAGAGTGTATGTGAGTGTGTGTGAGTGCGTGAGTGTGAGTGTGTGTGTGTGTGTGTGTGTGTGTGTGAGAGTGTATCTGAGTGTGTGTGAGTGCGTGAGTGTGAGTGTGTGTGTGTGTGTGTGTGTGTGTGTGTGTGAGTGCGTGAGTGTGTGTGTGTGTGTGTGTGAGTGTGTGAGTGTGAGTGTGTGTGTGTGAGCCAACATTTTATATTTTAATTAGTTCTTTTCATCATTTTTTGTTAGCAAATGAAAATGAAACTGTGCTCCAGGTATTTCAGTGCAACTTTTCTGTAATATCTCATATTGCCTTGAGACAAATCAATTTAGATTTATTTTGCTTTTGATTTCATGGAAGTTTATTTGTACACTTTTATCTTACTCTACATACACGGATTTGGAAGCGTCTTATAAGGTCTTTAGAGCGACGTTAATGCTCGAGAATCTATTCGAATGATCTACGAACCTTACCAACCTTCACCTATACTCTAAAAAAAGCATAAAAGCATCTATGAATATTCATAAAAATGCAAATCAGAACCACCCCCATATTCACCAGCTGCTCTACAATGTTAGTCAGCTAGATAAAATGCCGTTACATAAAAACCTCACAAAGCGAGCGAAAGAATAGTTTACCCGTGAAGCTCAGGAACTACGGATGAATGGATGAGTGTGAGATTTTGAAAGTCACTTATCCTCTATTCAACATCAGAACAGATAAAAACCTCTGAAAACTCTCCATGAGCTAAGCTAATATCTCCATCCCTGTAGCTAGTCTCTAGTCTGAGCAACATTGTTCAGTTCAATCTGGATAATTAAACATTCTAAACGTTTCAGATTTCTTCAAATGTCCCAGCGGAATAATTTGATTACTAAATTCAAATTTAACTAGATTTGTAAAGTTCATCGCACAAACTTTGATGTTGGCTTTGACGGTGCAAGTATTCGCGAAGGCCGGTGCTTTTTGGATGCGAGTGGACATGAGGGTCAGTGTTACTTTTGGAAGCAAGTAAAGACAGAAAGCTAGGGTGCCAAAACATTTGGAAATAAGTGGAGACGAGCATGTGACGTCATCCGAATACTCTTGAAGAAGTTCCTCTCATTGGGCTGAGTGTTTTTTGATATGTCACATGTGCATGTTGTGCTAATTGTTTTTTTTTCATGTCACGTCACGTGGCATAACGTGACATCATCAGAATACCTGTGAGGAAGTTCCCCTCAATGTTCTGAGTGTTTTGATATGTCACATGTCCATGTTGTAAAAAGTTTTTTGATTTTGCATATTTTGTGGGCGGGGCTGCGGGACAACCGAAAGGCCAGACGGTACACCAATATAAACCTTTGTTCAGAGTATCACCCTAAAGGAGCTGGCCGAGTTTGGTGTAGAGAGTTTTAAAGCTTGCCGAGTTATAAACCTCCAAAATTTATAATGGAAGTCTATGGGAAAAAAGGCCTATTTGAGACCTGGTACCAGAAGTACCGGTACTCAGATCGCTTAGAAAAGTCATAGCAACAAACTTTAGATCGGCGTCTACAACATATCCGAATTTGCTGCATGTGGCTCGAAAGCCCTAGGAGGAGTTACTCTTGATAACTTTTTGTCTAAGCTTAAAACGGAAAGCAGAATGTTGGCTTCTACAAAGCAGATTTAATTACATTTTATTTGTAAAGCATTTTTAATTTTAACAATGGAAATTGTCTCAAAGTATCTTTACAGATCATAAGAAATATAGTTTAAAAAAAAAGGTTTATTCTTATACAAAGATGAATATTAGACAAACGTTCAAGATTAATACTAGATTTATATTTAAACGTGTTTCTATTTATCCTCAATGAACAAGTCTGAGGAGACTGAGGAGACCTTGAGAGGAACCAGACTCAAAAGTGAACCTCATCCTCATATGGGTGTCACTGGAGGGTGTGATTATAAACTGTCATAAACACCAGCGAGTGTTATTATGAATAATGTCCTTTCTACAGTCAGCTACAGTCTGATAATTGTGTATTGATGAGGAGATTGTTGTCCTTAAAGACCACATGGAGTTGGCATCTTCTCATCGAAAGTCCGAAAACTTCATGAAGCAGAATCCAGCTTCAGCTGGCACGATCTCAAGATGCCTCGGGATGGGTAGAATAAGAAAAGCAAGTGGAAAGGAATTAGCATATTTGCTGTTCATAATAACAGGCTTGATGTTCCTGTGTCAATGTTTTTTTCTTTCAGACAGGAATGTACGCTATCGTGGCTGCTTCAGAAGACCCGACAACACGAGTGCGGCGTCACTGATCCGCACGTTTGAGCCGAACCTCACGTCCCAGACGTGTGTTGAGGCCTGCATGGACAAGGTGTTGCCTTCCTGCTGTCTTCCATCCCCCTTTCCATTCCCATTGATTCTTTATTTCTAGAAGATTAGCATTGATTACTCTTTCTCCCGGCGTCTGTCTTCAAACTCAAGCGCGGTTAGATGTCTGTTTCAGTCCTTTTGAAAACAATCTGCTTGTTTAAACATTCATGTGGCCCTTAAGACAATCAATTAATGCTCTAATCAATTGTGCATGCTCCTTGCTGAGTGGTGTTATTCTGGAGTAATTGGAGAACCCGCGGTTAGACGCTAATGCTTTGCTACGCTTTGCCCACAGGGTCAATTGATTGTCAACTGAGAAACTAATTTTGGTGGTTGAAAGCACTATTTGCTAAAAGCATCTAAAAATAAACTCAACGCCGTGCAGAGATAAAGAGAAAAGGCAAAGATCTCAGCGACGTGTTTATGTCTCACTTGTGAAATACTGGTTTTGGTATTTTTTAGCCAACATACAAAACTCTATCTTTCGCTTGATCATTCTCTCATTAGGAGTTTCCTTTAGCCATGCTGAGCACCGCCGAGTGTTTCTGTGGCTACGCTACTCCATCGTTCTCCCTCCACGATCCGGTGATGGAGGAACGCTGCGCTCAGATCAACAGCAGCCTGACGACTGAAAGTCCACAGCCGTACTTCCTGCAGGTCTATCAGACGCCCGTGCAGGGTAAGCGTCGTGCAATCGAACACAAATACGTGTCGACTGACTCTTACAGACTGACAGAGAATATTGTACAGCCCGGTGCGAACGTTTGTCCCCCCATTCACCTTTTTAACATACAGAAACCATGGTGACCATGGTGACTTTTTTTTATCCATTTATTGTTGCTATTAAACTTACTAGGGATTAATATATTCATAGAAATGTTTCAAAACAAATGTTTGTATCTTCAGAGTAAATGTTAATATCAAACCCATTTCTGCTCTCTGAGAGGCTCGAGTTCTTGTACATCTAAAAAGCAGCTCAGATTATCTTAAGATTCTCAACACAGGGAAAAAACACACGTCTAAACCACACTGAAAGAACAACAGAGTCCCATTTTAGATTAGACTCATTTTAGATCAGAAAGCAGGTAGGGGTCACGGGGAGCCTGTGCCTATCTCAGGCGTCATCGGGCATCAAGGCAGGATACACCCTGGACGGAGTGCCGACCCATCGCAGGGCACACACACACTCTCATTCACTCAAACACAACGGACAATTTTCCAGAGATGCCAATCAACCTACCATGCATGTCTTTGTACCGGGGAGGAAACCGGAGTACCCGGAGGAAACCCCCGAGGCACGGGGAGAACATGCAAACTCCACACACAAGGCAGAGGCGGGAATCGAACCCCCAACCTCGGAGGTGTGAGGCGAACATGCTAACCACTAAGCCACCGAATTCTTTGCTTTGCAGTAATATCCATAGTTAAAGGAGCTCTATATAAAATTAATACAATTGAATATTACCATGTTCTCATACTGAACCATCAAAAATTCAGAAATGTTTATGCCATCTTTATGCCCCTTCTCCAGCAACATGTATGAGTTTAATTTTTTCGTTTAATGAGAAATAACACAGCGTTCTTCACACAGACTCCAGATGTACGGAGAGAAGATTCCTGCTGGAGAAATCGAGCTGGTTGGTCGCTCTGTCCAGTTTTCCAGGAGCAGGTAACACCTGGGTGAGACACCTGATTGAGCTCGCTACTGGATATTACACAGGCAGCTACTACTTCGATGGCACACTTTATAACAGAGGTAAAAAAACACCTGAGGGAAAAGATTCCTGATTTCTATTTGTACTTATTTTATATGCTGGTAATATGTATATATGTGGAAAAATCTATCAAACTACTGTACATGCTTTTTCACTTCAGTCCTCATATTAAATGTATTCTAAATAACAATATTAAGCTTCTACTGAGTTCCCATTCTTGTACTTATACTTATATCTTGTACTTGAGGGTAGCCTAGTGGTTAATGTCCACCAGGTTGCCACTGCTGGGCCCCTGAGCATGGCCCTAGACCCTCAATTGCTCAGTTGAATAAAAAATAAATAAGTAGTAAGTCGCTCTGGATAAGGGCGTCTGCTAAGTGCTGTAAATGTACTAAACTCAGTTTCTCTAATGTATAACATTAACATATAACGATAATCTAACATTACGAAATCTTGTAAGGTTCGAATCTCGTGCTACTGACTGGAACGACAACTACACTACTAAATGAATACAATAACAATGTCCAGGAGAATAATGCAGATGTAATGAGGTTGTGGCAAAAAAACTCCAGCTGGGATCAATACTCGGGTCTGCTTCGATTGAAATAAATTTAATTTGTTATTTTTTCCTCTGTGTATTCGAGGCCATTTAGGAAGCAGGAACGTTAACCATACGACGACTTGGCTTGGAGATTTGAAATATGATTTCCTACATTAAAACAATATATAAGAATAAAAAAGAATAAAGGAGAAAATATATAAAACAAAACATGATTTGGTTGTTTACACTAAACCGAATTTCTGATGACTAGAACGTACGATGTACTGTAGCGCGAACGTGATCGAGTCACGTTGTATTGACGCGAACCAGTTACAGTGTGAAATCTCTCCAGATGTTAGTGCTGATGTGAACTACAGAATAACTCCAGTGTTACATTCAGGAGATTAAACGATGTCTGCGAGAACAGTGAAGTGGTGATGAGTCTGTTACTAAACCCCAGCGTTGGGGGTTTAATTCTCAGCTCAGGGGTTGAACTCAGAGATTTATTTTATTTTTGAATTTGAAAATATGTCATCAAACTGTGTTAGCGATTCTTATTTCCGTCTCGTGGGTTAGACTGAGGGTTTTTTTTGTCAATGGTTTCACACCGTCACATCACCAAAGAAGTTTTTTTAAAGCTGTTAATTGTATACTAGTCAGGTTTTTAGGTGTGCCAAACGTCCAGGTGATGGTCAGGTTTATCCTTTATTATCACTTTCACTTTCTTAATGAGATCGGGATGAATAATTATGACCACTGGTACCAAAAGAAGTCTGATTTTTTTACTAATGCACACTGTATTTATGGCAGTGGTACTGTAGCTTAGGGGTTATGGTTGGTTAAGGTGTTAGACTACTGACCAGAAGGTTTGTGAGCTTGAATTAAAGGTCCACCAAGCTACCACTGTTGGGCCCCTGAGCAAGTCCCTTAACTCTCAATTGCTTAGTATACAAATGAGATAATCTGATGAGTCTTGTAACTCGTCTTATAATTAAATGAACAAAAATGCAAAAATAAATAAATAAATAAATAAATAAATAAATAGATCTCAGTGGTGTGAAGCTTTCTCAGTTACTGGGAATGTGTATAGTAATGCTAAAGATTATATAGGACAAGGCTAAATCAATGTGGTAGCTCAGTAGCTAAGGTGTTGGGCTACTGGTGTTGGGCTACTGATCGGAAGGTCATGGGTTCGAACCCCGGGTCCACCAAGCTGCCACTGCTGGGCCCCTGAGCAAGGCCCTTAACACTCAGTTGTAAGTCAGTCTGGATAAGGGTGTCTGCTAAATGCCGTGAATGTAAACATGATTATATATGAAGCAACTTTAAAATATATCATGTATCATATTATGGTTTTGTTTTTTTTTAAATTTTGTTCACTGGTCCAAATCTGGTCAATCGTTTATGCAGCTCTACGGCTCTGTCCTTTGGCACAGTTTAGCAGCTAACATCTACAAAAATGCTCCTAGCCAAAACACACAACAAGTCAAGTTGATTCAGAGTTGAATATTTTTCTCACTGCAAATTTAAACCGGAAAAACAGTACTTACCTCATTGTGATCGCAGTCTTAAACTCTCAAGAGCAGAAATCAGATCCGGGTTTGATCATCCTCACCATTGTAGCAGGACAAATGTTCACAGAATTTACTCGATATACTGTCGGAGTTATTATAAATGATCCAAGATTAATAACTGAGGCTTTCTTGAATCATATATGTGACATGTAATATTTAAGATTTACGGAATTCATGCATTGATTTAAAATGTGACAGAAATTGAAAAAATAAATGATGAAATAAAAGTCATTTAAGAATTTTTAGTAGTTGTAAGAACTTGAGTGAAGCAATGAAATATATCTGAAGGATTTATCCACAGCTGAAAGTCAGACATTTGCTCATATCCATCTCTGAGCTGATATCATTAGTCTGGAGTGTGAAGGAGAAGCTCAATTACTCAGTTTACTGGAAACTGCGTGTGTTTGGATTGGGACGTGGCTCTGAGATCTCGCCCATGTCTTTCTGGCATCACATCTCAAACCTCCCTCCTTCTGTTCAGGCTTCAAGGGTGAGAAGGATTACTGGAAAAGTGGACGCACCATCTGCGTGAAGACGCACGAGAGCGGCAAGCGTGACATAGAGATGTACGACTCGGCCATCTTGCTGATCAGAAACCCGTACCGCTCTCTCATGGCCGAGTTTAACCGCAAATGTGCAGGGCATCTCGGCTATGCCTCGGACCAGCACTGGAAGAGCAAGGGTACTGTCATCACACCAAGTATTTTTTTACTGTCTCACTTGCAAAAAAAAAAATTATAATAGGATTTAAGGTTTGATTCTGATTAATTGATAAAGTTGCTGATTCATTTTCTATTGCAGCAGTAGCTTAATTTAGAACATCACCGTTTCTATAGTAACAGGTATCACTTTTCTGTAAGGAGAGGTTTATTTAGTAGTTATGATAGGAGTATTTTTTTTATTTTTTTTACCTCAGATGAATAAAAGCTAAAACTTTTATGGACATTTTAAACTTAAATTGCAACTATAAATGGATAAAATTGACAACCAATCTTATATTTATTAGAAGAGGAACAAAACCATTACAAAGTGGTACTGCTGGAAAATAATCTTTGGCATAACTCCATCATTGATTATTTTCCAATAACGGCGTAGCCGTCCCAAGCTAAGTGGTTGTTTTGTTTGATCGTTTAATGTCTTACTCATTGTACTGGATCGATGTCGTTATTTCAGTAATGCAAAAGGCAGAGAGCTATTTGGATCAGTTAAATTTAATTAAGGACAATTGAAACACAATGATTAAATGTTTTTTTTCTATCTATCTATCTGTCTGTCTGTCTGTCTGTGTTTGTGTGCAGAATGGCCTGAGTTTGTGGGCAGTTACGCATCCTGGTGGGCATCTCATGTTCTGGACTGGCTCCGATTTGGCCGGAAGCTGCTGGTGCTTCATTATGAAGATCTGCAGGAGTCATTGGTGCCCAAGCTACGCTCAGTGATTTCTTTCCTCAACATCAGCACTAGCGAGGAACGCCTGCTCTGCGCCGAAACCAACAAGGACGGCCATTTCAAGCGCTCCGGTGTTCGCCGGCCCACCTTCGACCCTTTCACCCCGGACATGAGGCAGCTGATAGACAGTTATATTAAGGTGGTGGATCAGGCGCTCAGAGACAGCAACCACAGCAGCCTGCCTCAGGAGTACATGCCGAGATGATGAGGGTTTTAACTGTCTTTAGTTTTCCTTCCAAATTTCTATTTAAGGGCTTTATTCCAGAGAAATGTTGCTTCTGTTCTTGGAGCTTCGTCAAGATTTGACATTTCTGTTCCAGTTTAAAGCTTTGGCACTCAGCAGAACTCCATTATGCTAAATGTTCCGGTGAAGATTCATTAAAGTTTCAATCCCATGAGATCCTGGTTAACGTTACATGAGAAAAACTTTGAATATTTGACCAAGTGGAAACTGATGTCTATAATGTGTATATTTTCTAAAATTGGATTTAATAAACTTTGCTTAGTCTCCAGAGTGTTTTCAGTTGTATTATACTAGAAATGTCAATTTTCAACAATGTGACAGTGAAAAAAAAACTACACTTGCTACTACTGGTTCTGTAACCGAATTAGTATGTTCTTTGAAACAAATTTGGTGGTGCATTATAAACTAATACACATACAGAAAAACTAAAGTTATGGGAGTTTCATACTAAACTAAAGGGAGTGTGAGAGAGAGAGAGTGAGAGAGAGAGAGAGATGATATAGCTGTGATCAGCTCACTCAGGTGTTTGACCAGCATGTGAGGAGAGATCTTAACTTCAATTCAATTTATTTGTTTAGCATTTTGAACAATTGACATTGTCTCAAAGCAGCTTTAAATAAGTACAGAAACAAAAAAATTGTAAAGTTTTTAAAGGTTTTTTAATTAATTAAGTAATTGTAAAGTTATTATTTATCTCTAACATCTATCCATAATCATCAAATCTGAGGTGAAGGTGAAGAGAAAAAACTTCCTGAGATGATATGAGGAAGAAACCTTGAAGTGTAAAACCTATTTAAGTGAAAATCAGTTAAACTACATCAGTTTATATTCGAGTGAGAGAGAGAGAAAGAGAGAGAGAGAGAGAGAGAGAGAGAGAGAGAGAGAGAGATACTTTAAGGAATACGGCATGACGAGAACAAGCAACAAATCCAAATGACTGACTTGATGATTCCACCGACTAATTCCTCTTATGACACGGGGAGGACCTGCAATTACCTCCCACTTGCATTAATATATAAGATATATAATATACAGTATATATAAAAAAAACTAATTAACCTTAACTGTAGTTTAATCTGTAGCTAGAACAGTTAGCCTCTCTTGCTAATTTACCAGTAGCTAATATGACACATACTACAGAACATAAGAATCAGACTAGTAATGTTCACACTGATTGTTATTTAATTTGTGTTTAACTAATTATACATAGATTTGCAGGTATTCAGTACGATGCTGCCTTGTGTGAGTGTATGTATGTAGCTAGTACAAGCTAACAAGCTAATATGAAGCCTGGAGAACACTGAAACAGAAAACACTCCTCAATGATTTTTGTGGTACTGTATTTCATTTGTGTCTCACTAGAAATGTAAATAGATATAAAGGTGAATGGTGCTGCCTTTTGTGATTGTATGTATGTATGTAGTACAGCTAGCTTGAGCTGCTACCAAAGCTAACATGAAGCTAATGCGATGCCTGGAATATTGGAACTCTAGCAAAAAAAACTAGCTATTTTCACACTGGTCATTTAGTTATATTAATTTGTGTTTGATTTGTTAAAATAATTTATAAATAGATATAGACATGTGTGAGTGTTGTGAGTGTATGTAACTAGCTTGAACTGCTAACAAAGCTAAAACAAAGTCTGGGATGTAACACGTTTCAAAATATCAGAGTTTAACACTTTTTATTTAGATTAAAAATACATTTTAAAGGCTTTTTAAATAAATTGTATACTCATGTTAAATGTGTGCTATGAACTACATTTTGGCTTCTTGTCCTTCTCATCTGATGAAGGTGTTTGACTTAACTACGATCAGTGTTTTTAACACTGCTACAAATGCACAGTGCCACCTGCATGTTCATCAACCCTTCGGGTTAGCAACAAGACCTGCGATGGTAATGTTGTGCTGTCAGCGATGATCACTAAACAGTCACCGGCACCAACAAATAGGCTTTTCTTTGCTGCACAAACATCCCAAAGTACCGTTATGTTGATTCAACCTACTTACTGAACCCTCTTCAAACACAATCTGGACCGCTTTAATAGACAGACTGCTGCTAGCATCACGCTAATCCTCACTAAGCAGATTAGAGCAATGACAGTCCACTCCAGATGTGTCTGGGTTCCATGTCGTGTTGCACAGCTGCAAGGACTGAGATCAGGTCTCTGTGTAACAGCGATGAGGATATAGATTTATACATTACACAGTCTCTAATGGCCCACGATATGTCGAGACACGGTTAGTGACATCTTCAGCCAAACCTGATCGAACACACAGTCTTACAGAATCTGAGGAATTTCAGGTTTTACATTTTACCCTGTTTTAAATGTCTACATTTTAAAGCATTTAGGACCTTGAAGGCTTATCCCTTTGCTTATTTTACAGACTGTGATGAATGTATACTGGACACACACACACACACACACACACACACACACACACACACACACACACACACACACACACACACACACACAGATGCCACACCTCCTTCACCAATGCATTTTTGAACTATTGATACATACATACTTGACTGCTACAGGTAAACAGTCAGCAAGGCAAAAGCACAGACGAGGGCAAGGCAAACAGAGAGTAATCCAATAACCGTTAGTAATGGTCATAAACTGTAAACATACAATGAGCACTTGGCGAAACAAAGGCTTGTTATGCACAGAGTAACGATACTTCGTATGGTGCATATAGTGCACGCTGCTTAAATACCTGGAAGGAACCTGGAAGTTAATATTCCAGAGAGCGCCCCCTCTGGGGAGTGGCCAGTGTAACACAGAGCCTGCAGCAAGACAGAAGTGGCCTTAATTGCTTTTCTGTGTTTGACTCAGAAAGGTGAACACTTGCTGTTCAGTCCCCAGTGTTACTGAATCAGATCTTTCACTCTAAAAAATGAGTCTGTCAATATTTTGTCAATTAATATATGAATGAATCAAAGAATATTTGAAAGAACTGATCAATGAACCAATTAATGAATGCACCAATTAATGCTTTGAGAAATTAATGAGTCAATGAATGAACAATGAATGAATTAATGAGTCAGAGAAGAATACAATAAACAAATAAATGAAACAATGAATTAATTAATGTATAAAACCAATAATAAATGAACCAATAAACGAATCAAGTTATGCATCAATGAACAAAACAATTGATAAATGAAAAAAATGCAACAATGAATGAAGCAATAAATAAAGGAATCAGCAGATGAGTCAAATAATCCATTAATAAATCCCTCACTCATTCACTTATTCACTCACTCACTCACTCGTTCCCTCCCTCACTCATTCACTCACTCACTCGTTCCCTCCCTCGCTCACTCACTCACTCGTTCCCTCCCTCGCTCACTCACTCACTCCCTCGCTCGTTTACTCCATCGCTCCCTCCTTCACTCACTCACTCACTCACTCGCTCACTCACTCTCTCCCTCGCTCACTCACTCACTCACTCACTCACTCCCTTGTTTACTCCATCGCTCCCTCCTTCACTCACTTACTCACTCACTCACTCGCTCACTCACTCTCTCCCTCGCTCACTCACTCACTCACTCGTTCCCTCCCTTGCTCACTCACTCACTCACTCACTCTCTCCCTCGCTCACTCACTCACTCACTCGCTCCCTCCTTCGCTCACTCACTCACTCACTCCCTTGCTCGTTTACTCAATCGCTCCCTCCTTCGCTCATTCACTCACTCACTCACTCACTCACTCACTCACTCACTCCCTCGCTCATTCACTCACTCACTCCCTCGCTCACTCACTCCCTCGCTCACTCACCCGCTCCGTCCTTCGCTCACTCACTCACTCACTCCCTCGCTCACTCACTCACTGGCTCGCTCACTCACTTTCTCCCTCCCTCCATCCCTTTCTCGCTCACTCACTCACTCACTCACTCACTCCTTCCCTCGCTCACTCACTCACTCCTTCCCTCACTCACTCACTCTCACTCACACACTCACTCACTCACTTTCACTCACTCACTCACTCTCACTCACACACTCACTCATTCTCACTCTCTCTCTCCCTCACTTGCTCACTCACTTACTCAAACTCTTTCACTCATCTACAAAAATAACTTTTCTAACTGGAGGCCTGACACAAGGTCAATCCTGTCATGTATTATTATAGGATATTTGGCCTTAAACATTTAGCATCTGTTACTTGCACACACAGACACATGACACATACTGTGTGTCAGTGTGTGTCACCTGTGCATATATCTGTGTATGACTGTGTGTGTGTGTGTGTGTATATGTGTGTAATTCATTATGCAAGGTATGTTCCATCCTGCTGACCTCCCAGATGGCAAGCATGATACCTCCTCTGAAGCTTGTCTGATTCCCTCAGGTGCTCTTAGCTCAGCAGCTACACTGGCTTAGATGCCGTCACTGAAGTGACCTATCAGCGACGGCTGCCGCTGAACAGATGGTTACTTCATATTATAATCACTCCCTCCGTGACCACACACAGGGTTGATGAGAATGTTAATGTTACCAAGCACTGAATAACAGTCTCTTAGAGGTCACAGTATATTTATCAAACAAGTGCTAAGTTAAATAAAAGAAAACTCAACATTATGTGTTAAATGCGTTATGTGTATTAACAGCTTCTGTTAATACAAGTTTTTTTTTTGCTTTAATAGGAGGAAAAAACATTTTATCCTTGTTAAACTGCTTCTTGAAAAAGAACAAGGCCATCAAGAAACGAGTCGTAAAACAAATCAATGAAATAGAGAGTGAACGAATCAGTGCGCAAATCAGTTTGTGTATGTAATTTCTTCATAGGGTCAATAAAATTTTAGCTTATATTTGTCTATGGAATGAATCCATAGACAAATTATTGAATGAGGAATCGAATGAGCCAATTAAGGAATCAATAAACAAGCCAAGGGGGGACACGGTGGCTTAGTGGTTAGCACGTTCACCTCACACCTCCAGGGTTGGGGGTTCGATTCCCGCCTCCGCCTTGTGTGTGTGGAGTTTGCATGTTCTCCCCGTGCCTCGGGGGTTTTCTCCGGGTACTCCGGTTTCCTCCCCCGGTCCAAAGACATGCATGGTAGGTTGATTGGCATCTCTGGAAAATTGTCCTTAGTGTGTGAGTGTGTGACTGAATGAGAGTGTGTGTGTGTGTGCCCTGTGATGGGTTGGCACAACGTCCAGGGTGTATCCTGCCTCGATGCCCGATGACGCCTGAGATAGGCACAGGCTACAGAAACAAATCAGTGAATTAGTCTGTGAACAAAACGAAGAATGAGCCACTCAAGCCATCTCATAAACCTTTCCTTAGGACAAATAGTGTTTACTTGTGTACGAATCAATGAAATAATCCCTGAATGTGGCAATAAACGATTCAATAAATGAATTAATGATTGAATTAGTGAACGAACGAATTAAAGCACCAAGAAGATAATCAAAGAATAAATCTATGTATAAAGAATGGGATGAATAAGCGAATCAGTTAACACCTCGTGTTGATTCCAAAGGGACAAAAGGATACGACTGATGTCAGCAAAATAAAAAATAAAAACGAGCTACCAATTACACTTTTAATTTGTCTATATAAGATACTGTTGTCTTACAGTATTTTGTCACAAGAGAATGTAGACCTTTGCACTCGACCCAAGTACACGGGTGAATATCTTTTTGATAGGTGCTGTTCGTCAGATCGTGACCCTCTACGGTATAATCTCCGAGCTGCGAGTTTTATTGTAATGCGCTTCATGATCACTGTGTTTAGAATCCAATAAAATGTTATTGTACTATAACCCTAGATTTATGATGGCCTCAGGGCCAAACAACAGAGAATGCCAAGAGTTCTGATATACACTATTATTTTCTGATTCTTATTTGAAACTCTTATATTCTTATTTCATATCAAGATGAAACCGAAAGAAAACACAACCCAGAGGTTAAAATTGCTTTTTATATTAGGAGTGGTATTTTGCTCATTATGCAAAAAGAAAAACTTGTCTCTTACACATTCAGCACAAAGACATACACTTGAGTATTTGTACAACAAGGCAATTCTTATAAAGTTCCTTTATATAAAAAAAGTATGAAATACAATTTATGATTTTATATTTACATTCAATTTGATCTATAGGTGACATCTGAATTAAGGGGAGAGTTTTTTTTTTATTTACAGCTCACCAAAATCATGAAAAGCCAAATCTAGTGGTTGATTTAGAATTTCAGTTGATTCTGTTACTCCTAAGAGTGTCGATAGTTTCCATCCATCTATCCATGCACCCATTCAATCCTCCATTCTCCCATTGATCCAGCCAGCCAACTAGCCAGCTAACCCTCCATCCATCCATTTAAACAACCACCTGTCCATTCAACCATACATCTTCCCATCCAATCCACCATCCATCCCTCCATCAAATCCATCCATCCATTCATCCAAACCTCCATCCATCCATTTATGCAACTGCCCATCCATCCAACCCTCCATCCATCCATCCATACATCCATTCATCCAAACCTCCATCCATCCATTTATGTAACTGCCCATCCATCCAACCCTCCATCCATCCATCCATCCATCCATCCATCCATCCATCCATATATACATACATACATACATACATACATACATACATACATACATACATCCAACCAACCCTTCATCCATCCACTTATCCAACCAGCCCTCCAGCCGTCCCACTTATTTATCCAGCTTTCCATCCATCCAAACATCCATCCATACAACCCTCAATCCATCAATTTAATCTAACCATCTCTCCAAACAGCCCTATATGCATCCAACCCTCCATCCATCCATTTATCCAACTCTCCATCCATACAACCCTTCATCCATCCACTTATCCGACCCTCTATCCAACCATCTGTCCATTCAACCACCATAAGCCACAATCACACTCACACAATATGTCTATCGTTTATGGTATCAAAAATGATCTTTAATGGAAAATGATCTGTCTTTAAAGAAAAGTCCTCTGAAATAATTATGAAATAGATCCTGGTGCCAAAACTTTCATTAATCTGCGCTACAGTTTACCCTATTCAAATTGCAGTTGGGAAATTAGCTAAATTGTTATTAGGACATTTTGATTACACGCTCAGACTTAAACCATATGTCCATGAATATCAAATGAGAGCAGTGCTTCACTCGAGCAATTTAACTCAACGCCTTTTTTAATTTTCCTGTCTGTCTGAAACAAAATGTTCCACAGAGAACTTTATGGTTTTCTAAGCAGCACTTCTGCATTTTACTGAAATTCTTCTCAGCTTAACTGACAGGAGTTCAACTTTTTGTGAGTTGCTTTTCTGCTCCTTGTTTATAAAGAGTGATTATTTGAGTTATTGTGGCCTGTATATTGATATCTATAATTAAGCAGGACTGCAGAATAATTCATGGGATGTCTTTTGTTTATCTTTGTAAACTCTAGAGACCGGGGTGGGTAAAAAGCTGGTTAGCATGGATAGCTCACACATCTGGGGTTGAGGGTTTAATCCCTGCCTCCGTCTTCTGCTTCAGGGGTTTTTCTGTTTTCCTTCTACGTACAAAGACATAAGTTATAGACTGATTGACATCTCTATATTATCTGTAGTTTGTAATTGTGTGTAATCCCCCAGATGGATGAATGGCTCAATGGATGAATAGATGAATGAATGAATGAATGGATGGTTGGAAGGACGGTCGGTTGGACAGACGTTTGGGTGGATGGATGGATGGATGGATGGATGGACAGATGGATGGATGGATGTGTGAATGGACAGCTGAATGGATGGATGGATGGATGGATGGATGGATGGATGGATGGATGGATGGATGGACAGTTGGATTGATGGATAGAAGGATGGATGGATCGATGGACAGTTAGATGGTTGGACGGATGGATGGACTAATGAATGGATGGACAGATGGATGGATGGATGGATGTGTGGATGGACAGATGGATGGATGGATGTGTGGATGGACAGATGGATGGATGGATGTGTGGATGGACAGATGGATGGATGGATGTGTGGATGGACAGCTGAATGGATGGATGGATGGATGGATGGACAGTTGGATTGATGGATAGAAGGATGGATGGATCGATGACAGTTAGATGGTTGGACGGATGGATGGACTAATGAATGGATGGACAGATGGGTGGATGGATGGATGGAAGATTGGACAGATGAATGGATGGATGGAAACCTTACACAATTTCTTTATCCTTAACCACTCAAATTCAAGGAAGAGTAATTCTGGGAAAATTTGACATCAAGCAATAAAATGCAGTTGGAAAACTTACAGCAAAAACAAGAAGGATCGAGTACAGACATCCTGAGGCACAGGGAGAAAGCAAAAAAGCGCAGTCAGCTAAGAGAATAAAGGAGAGATCAGTCTATCTTCTAGCCCTGAGCCGTCTACCGAACGGATCCTACCGAGACTTTGGTGTGTTGCTGTTAAGAGTCAGGGAAGGGTTCACTGTTTACGCTGGAGGGCTCGACTGAACCTGCTGTATGTTAATCATATACGTCTGAAGGAGGGGAAATATATACAGTGTTCGGACACATTCATTTTTGTTATTTCGTAAACTTCCAGTGCATATAAAACACTTCAGCTTTGAACACATAATGACTTTTTTGTTGAATGTGTTTTCATTTTTTTTTTTTTTTTTTTTTTAGATTCCCTTCAAATTTTTTGTCAAATGGTAAAAAAAATCTCATCTGCAAAAATCACAATCAAAGTATTTGATGATGAGGTGACAAAGCAGAAATGTATGATTACACACCACTCAATGAGAAAAACAGCGTCTCTCGTTTGCGGCTGTATTTTGTCAGTTCGCCGCTTGACCGTTTAATTACATGCTGACAAATGTAGATGTACAAACCTACACACACACACACACACACACACACACACACACACACACACACACACACTGCAATTGCACATTGACAGACACATTGACATTTAAATCACATGATTTCACAATGTCATTCATATATAGAATTAATGCTAAGGTAGACTCAGGCTCATATGACTTGTGATGGCCCTTTGCCTCATTTGTTTTGCCCTTTCTGATGGCATAAATGGTAGAATTAAGTCTACTTATCCCTGGAATCCTCGTGTTCAAGTTCGTGTTTGTCTCTTTAGTGGTTTCTGTCTGGTTCCTCTAGTCTGTGTATTCGGGTGACGTAGTTTTGAGTTTCGAATACATTTAAAGTCCAGTTATGTCATTGCTCAGTTTTTCAACCAGGGTTTACGAGTTCATGATTCTAACCCTAGATGATTATTAACAAGCAGTTTGGGCATCTTAAGCCCTATTCGGACGGGATTAGTTTTACGCGGGGACGTGGAGAAATGCAATTTTACCTCAGGACGTCTGTAATATTAATTGGCCAATTCGCACAGGACAAGACATCTCAGTAAAACTAGCAGAAGTGGGAGGGCTAACTCGCTTTACGCACCACAGTAACCTCCTTGTCGCCATGTGCGTATGTTGCTGCTTCCTGTTTCAAGTGCCTCCATGCTTGCAAAACGCGCCAAAAACTACTCTTAAACAGGAAATGTCGGAATTTTACCGTACATATTTACAGCGGGTCTATTCGGACGAGATTAGTATTACCTGAGGTCATTTTTCCGGACCTTTTTACAAAAGGTAAAAGTCGCCGTAATCTTTACTGACATTCGGACAGGACTAAAATCACAGAGAACCTCTGGTAATAATTACTTTACCCCCACGTCCCCACGTAAAACTAATCCCGTCCGAATAGGGCTTTAGAGACCAGAAATGGGTTTGATGTCAACATTTACTCTGAAGATACAAACATCTGTGTGGAAAAAAAATAACCATTTTTGTTTTGGGTTTTTTTTTGGAACTTTTCTATGAATATATTAACCTAGTGTTGAAGATGCAGAAGATAGGGATAGGTGGAGAGAGCTGATTCGCTGAGGCGACCCCTGAAGGGAAAAGCCGAAAGAAGAAGAAGATAGTAGAACAGAAATACTGATGAAACGCTACAAATTCTCAAAGTCCTCAGTGTCATACTTTCATATTAACACCACTGTGGAGTGAGACATGATAAAGATGTTCGGTCATCGACATGGTCACGATAAAAACAGGAGGAAACTTTTATCACCAATTGCTATTGTAAGCAGAACAATTTAATTCACTTAATGTCCTTATAAACGCTTAAACTGCTACTCGACATGACCAGGAACATTTTTCAGGAACAGGGTGAAGATTCTACACTCCTCCTTTCCCACATGATCACCACCATCATCACCACCGCATCCATATATTTGCTGTTTAGCGCCATCATTTATAGCACCATCATTTATATTTATTCATTTGCCATATGCTTTTATCCAAAGCAGCATATAAATGAGGAAGGACCCGATCCGAGCACCGTGGGAAGCACAACGACTTGATTAGCTTGCTTTCTACCATCTTTTATGTGCATATATTAAAGCAGGAACACATTTTATTTGCACCTCTCTCAGGAAGCGTGATTGATTTCCAGCTCCACTGGGTTTTATTTCGACACGGCCGGAAAAAAAACAAACCATCCAAACCTCTTTGAAAGCTTAAATACTGACATTTACGGAAAGGACCCAAGTTGAACAAAATGTTCCTGGTTATGTCATGTTGCTGTTTAAGTGTTTACAAGTGAATTGAGTCACTCTGCTGACAACAGTGATTGGCAGGACCGACCCTTAATAGAGTTTACTTCTGTTTTGTCGTGTCCATGTTGATGATTGAACGTCTTTATCATGTCATGTCGCTTCACGGTGGTGTTAATATGAAGCTCATATGGAAGCAGACACTCAGGACTTTACGAATTTGTAGTCTTTCAACACTATTTCTGTTTTTTCTCTAGAATACTAGGGATTAATATATTCATAGAAATGTTTCAAAACAAATGTTTGTATCTTCAGAGTAAATGTTGATATCAAACCCATTTCTGATCTCTGAGATGCTCCGAGTTCTTGTACATCTAAAAAGCAGCTCAGATTATCTTAGAGGGAAAAAAGCACACGTCTTAACCACACTGAAAGAACAACAGAGTCCCATTTTAGATTAGACTCATTTTAGATCAGACTCACAGACACAACATTCATTCGTTCATTCATTCATTTTCTACCGCTTATCCAAACTTCTCGGGTCACGGGAAGCCTGTGCCTATCTCAGGCATCATCGGGCATCGAGGCAGGATACACCCTGGACGGAGTGCCAACCCATCACAGGGCACACACACACTCTCATTCACTCACACACTCACACACTACGGACAATTTTCCAGAGATGCCAATCAACCTACCATGCATGTCTTTGGACCGGGGGAGGAAACCGGAGTACGCGGAGGAAACCCCTGAGGCACGGGGAGAACATGCACACATACACACAAGGCGGAGGCGGGAATCGGACCCCCATCCCTGGAGGTGTGAGACTAACGTGCTTGTTATTTATACTGATTAAAAAAATCTAAGTCAGTTTCCCTTCACTGGCGCTGTACTGGTTAAAGACAACACAGCAGGTTCTGTGAATATTTGTGATTCTGTCACAATTCAAGGCAATAAAATTCAGCGTATTTGTCTGATTTGCGCTGGTCATGATTTTAACCTTCACAGCGACTCTGTATGTGAATTTGTTCTACTTTTTCTTCAGCACATCGCTCTCTGGGTCACTTAACCCTGGTCATACTTTATTTCTTTTATGACATTACCACAAAAAGTATAAACTCAAACCGATTATTAGAGATATTAGAGAAACCGATTTGATTGGATATCGCAGCAGCACAATTCACCACGTGTCTTGATGATGTAACAATTTTAGCTCCGCCCATTTTGTTTTTTTAACCATTACACGGCTATCTGACCAGTTTTCCACTTTCCCTGATGCTTACCAGTATACATCCTCCCAACACACACACACACACACACACACACACACACCACAGTATTATGGTATTATACCTTACGTCCGAGTTTGCTTTATGATTACAAACCCAGTATCCTGTCTCACTCCATAGCCTTGAATAAAAGAACAGTAAGTATTAATCCTTCTCCCAGTCCTAGTCAGAGTGAACCCAAGTCATGTCACAGAGCTTTCACGTTTTCTCACCATCAACACGCCAGCAAAAATGAAACGAGGCTTCAGCACCTCTGAAAAAAAAGTCAGCGTGACTGAGGTGACTTTTGAACATTTCTCATCTTAGGAGGTGAATATTGACTGTGCCAAATCCTTTTGTCCTTCATTTGACTTCTGAATAAAAATCCCGTTTAAACTCTTATTATGCATGGATGAGCATGTAGAAGAAATATCTAATTCGCAGCACTCAGTCTGCCCAAAGCAACTGTCTTCGATAATGAGATGAGGCTTCTGACTCACTGACTCATGAATCTCTCAGAATGACTCATGGGTCTAGATTTATGACTTTGTGTTTTGACTCTAGGAATGATTAATGTGTCAGTAAAATATGTTTTAGAATTAAGAAAGCTTATTTGGGTCTAAAAGAATAAAGAACTCACACACACACACACACACACACACACCAACATCCCTGCATTAATTCAGTCACTTCAAGGTCTATATGCCACAACGTGTAGAGTTAAAATGTGGAAAAAAAAAGTTTACAGCAATGTTTTCAAATTTTTGGTTCAGTTAGAGAAGTGCAAACTTTTGCTATCACATTTGTTGGTGAAATTAGTTGCTATCAGCAGGATGTCATGTGAACGAGTGCGCTTTCTCATTAGGTTTTCACAGTGTGCACGTTTACGGTCCGAATTAAAGTGTGATGGTTTCCGGCTCCATAGCAGCGTCGATCTGGTTTCTATCGAACGCTGGGACATTTGTGTTCATCCTACATCCATCCTACTCGCGTCTCTTTACTGTCTACCTGTCCATTATAGCAGTGGTCCCCAACCCCCCGGTCCGTGGACCAAATTATTTAGATTTTATTTACTGTGGTGTATTTCTCTCGGGTTTGTGCGACTTTCCATGGACGAGAAGTTAACGGGGAGCTGAGAGACGTCACCTAAAGCCGCACCAATACCGCGCATGCGCAAAATATCATGATATCGGGCCGGGTTTAGGTGACGTCTGGAGCTGAGCGGCTGCGAGCGGCAGTGGTGTTGTAGCTTTGGTGGAGAGAGAAGGTGTGTATCGCTCTTCTCTCTGTTCACCGGTAACTTTGTCATGTTTAACAGTGCTTGGTGTACGTGTATATTGTGTTTGCTCAAATTTAACCCACAAATGAGCAAAAACGAGCACGAAACAGACGTCGTTAGAAAGTTAGAAACTCTGCCGGTGTTCTGGATTAAAGTCATGGCGGAATACCCTGAGATTGTCACCACAGCACTTACATCCCTATCGCCATTTCCGACATGCTATCCATTTGAAGCGGGGATTTCTGCAGTGACGGCAACCAAAACAAAACTACGGAATAAACTGGACATAAGCAACACACTTCGGGTGTCATTGTCTCCTATTGCCCCAGATGGAACCGTCTCGTTGCAAAGAAACAAGCTCAGGGTTCTCATGTAGTGAGTTAAAAAGGCATGTTTAAATACAATTAAATTAAAATGATTAATTTTAATTTAATTGTATAGCCGCCACCCCCCCACCCCCACCCCCTGCGGGCCGCGGTAAAATTATCAAACATTGACCAGTCCGTGGCGAAAAAAAGGTTGGGGACCGCTGAGTTATAGGATTCATTTTACAATTTTGGTGCTTGTTTTTAAATCACTTAATGGTTCAGTGCCATGTTATTTATCAGATCTGATTAATCTGTACGCTCCGTCAAGAGCACTAAGGTCTGCTGACCATTTGCTTTTAGCTGTTCCAAGAGTAAAACTAAAGAGCAGGGGGACCCAGCCTTTGCAGGAGCGACCCCGAAGCTCTGGAACAGTTTGTCTCTCTACATCGGACAAGCTCAAACATTTGAGGTCTTCAAATCTGGCCTAAAAACCTATTTTTACTGTCTGGCGTTCGATGCCATGTGAGAGCTGCTTTCTTTTATTGTTTTATCGTGTCTTAACCTTTATGCCTTGACCCCCTTTTGCAGGTTTTTCACCTACATGACCTACCCAACAAAAAGTGGTACAGCTCCCACATACGTTGACACACAGGGGTGACACACACTGGTCTCATTGGAAAGAAGAGATTCTCTAGTTTCAGAAACTAGTTTCAGATTGATCCTAGGCCTTACTGGCACAAAGTTACAGGGGCTAGAATGGAAGGCTTTCATTTCCGCCTGGGTTGTTTACCTGATAAACTGATTAATCTTATTTTTCTGGAACATGTTAGGGACCAAATAACAACTGAGGGTCATAGCCACATGTCTTGGCTTTCAACAAAAAAAATTTCAAGTCAAATGACACAAAAATGGCTTCAATAAAAATATTTTTCTACGGCCCTGGTCATCTGGTGCAGCGTTTTTGTGTACTTGTTTACTATATAACTTTTGAAATAAAAGGCTGCAGGCTCAGTCTGAAAGGCCATAAACAAGCCTAGACTCTCTCTCTATCACTCTGGTGTGAAAACAGGCCTGTAACTTGACACCCTGAGCTGTGAGAGGGACAAAAGGTCAGGGATTACGCAAGAATTCTTCTGCGCATCCAGTTCACGCAGACACAGGCAAAGAACATACGGCATGTCATATACCGTTGGAATCGTCTGCTTATTGGCTAAACGGCTGTAGAGGTCCCGGCCCATTTCATTGCTATTGGAAGGAGTAATTGTCAGTCAAAGGCGGGTTCCCAAAAATGATGTCATGACACCATTGGCTTCTCAGCCGTCTATCTCTGCCATACAAGCACCGATTGGCTCAAGTGAGGGCTTATTTGATTCGTTAGGACCTGGGCTATAAATATGATGTAAATTTAGAATTTTTGAATATCCCAATGAGATGTTAGAGCGGCAAAACGAGATGATGGCGCACTTCTGTTTCCAGTTTTCAGAACACTAACGGAATATTTGCGGCGCGACCAGAGCGTTTTGGATTAAAAGGCTTACAGATTTCAATTCCTTGGACCTGTGTGGATTTTTGTAGATTATTTGTTTTGGAATATATTACCCCAGTGAAGAAAGGGACGTGTCTAAAGGTAAGGGAAAAATCGGTCTAGCGCCACCTAGGTCAGTTTTGTCCAAAAATTTTTTCTAATAGTATGAAGGCTGTGAATCATATTATGCTTTGTGTGTGGGCTTAAAAAATACTGAGAGTATAAACTTTACTAGGTAAATAGGTTTTTTCGTGTTTTTAGAGGATTTGATGCTTTAAAGATGAAATGAAGCTTGTTTCTGGGTCATCCCCTAGTGGTCACTTTGACTTGAGGTGTGTTTTTCTTTTATGGTGCTGACTGTTTGTATTAATGAACATGAATGTTTCCTTTTTGTATGTACAGCACTTTGACAAACACTTGTTGTTTTAAAAAAAAGTGCTTTATAAATAGACTTTGACTTTGACTTGATCTTACAATGTAATAACACAACCATGTTGACTCACCACTCCGTGTCCCACAATGTTGCCCATCACTCAGGCTACAAATGGGTTGTAAACATGAAGACACATATTGAAAGGTAGTAATTAAGGTGTTTAAGAAAACCAATCAGAAGGTTGTGAGTTTGAATCCCAGGTCAACTAACTACCACTGCTGGGCCCCTGAGCAAGGCCCTTAACCCTCAATTGCTCAATAAGGGTGTCTGAATCAAGTTCATGTTCACCACAGCACGGTTCCTTTGCATTTGAACTCAGGAAGTCTTAGGTCAGGTACCATCCCGCACTTCCTGCTTCACATCCCAACTTTTACATTCTCTGTTTTGATCTAAACTCTGATCGTGAAAGCACTAAGTAGCAAACTGAGATTGTCTTATAAACTTCACAAGTGGTCCAAACATTAACCTGTAACCGTAAATGTAAAAAAATATTCTGTCATTCTTTCATATAATCAATCAAATTATTATATCTGCTGTAGTGAACGAGTAATAAATCATGCCGCTGTAGGAAAGTGATCAATTTCAAGGTGGAACAAGTTGTTTTATTAAGAACATGATTAACATTGACATTACTTCCTGTCCTGTTTCACCCAAATGAGGATGAGGTTCACTTCTGAGTCTGGTTCCTCTCAAGGTTTGTTCCTCATGTCATCTCAGGAAGCTTTTCCTCACCATCGTCACCTCAGGCTTGATCATTATGGATAAATGTTAGAGATAAATAGTCATTTTTATTCTGTATCTGTACTTCTGTAAAGCTGCTATGAGACAACATGCATTGTTCAAAGTGCTAGACAAATAAACTGTATTGAACTGAATTGAATTGAAGGTAACTTTGCTTCATCACACCACTGCATTGTTGATTGTTTTTTTTTAACACCACACACCATATGGTGAACGCTCCAATGTTACACTACTCTGACTCTATTGTATGTCCAATATTCATTCATTCATTCATTCATTCATTTTCTACCGCTTATCCAAACTTCTCAGGCGTCATCGGGCATCAAGGAAGGATACACCCTGGACGGAGTGCCAACCCATCACAAGGCACACACACTCTCATTCACTTACACACTCACACACTATGGACAATTTTCCAGAGATGCCAATCAACCTACCATGCATGTCTTTGGACCGGGGGAGGAAACCGGAGTACCCGGAGGAAACCCCCGAGGCACGGGGAGAACATGCAAACTCCACACATACAAGGCGGATGCGGGAATCGAACCCCCAACCCTGGAGGTGTGAGGCGAACGTGGTAACCACTAAGCCACCGTGTCCCCCCTTATGTCCAATATTAAGTTTAATATTATAGTAATAATAATATTATGCCAGGCAGAATCTTTAGATATGGCGAATGTCTTTAAAGAGGAGGGAGAAAACCATATAGTCACACACTAAAAAACACACTAAGAAAGGAAAAAGAAGACGAAGAACAACAATTATTATTATTATTATTATTAGTATTATTAGTATTATTATTTATTTGTTTATTTATTTAATATAATTTCGTCAGACTGCTGCTCTGCCACCACATTTGAATAAATCTGACAAATGCAATCTGCCATTTTCATTGTTGTTGTTTTTTTATTACTGGAGAATTTGTCCTGTTTTTTGTTTGTTTGTTTGTTTTTGTTTTTTTTTTTTCTTAAAATTTTACTCATCTCTCACAATATTTACTCCAGCTACAAACCTCCTAAGGCTCTGACTAAAATCAGATCAGAACTTAGTCGTAGCTTTGCTCCGTCTTTTTCTCCTTCTTCGAGTAATTAGAGTATACATGACGTGTTTTTTTTACATCATTTCCAATATCTCAGATTCAAGTGTGTGCATTTTTCCAGTTCTGTGATTTTCTAAGAGCTTTAGAGCTTTTGTCTTTCTCTGACATCAGCCCCGACCCGCACTAGCAAACTCTGGGATCGTCATTCATCAAAAAGCAGCGGATTTGTCACTCTTTTACTTTATAAAAGAAAAAAAAAACGAGTGTTTAGGAAATGGCAGGCATTTCTTTTTTAAAGTTCTCCATGTTATCTAATTGATGCTGTCAGGGCTGAAGTACAAATCTCAGACAGGAAAGCTCGATATGAAAGCAGATTAAATGCAATTTTCTATTCTGCCTGAGCCAGACAGGCCCCACGCTGCGCTTCTTTTCTCTTCATCTGCCGGTTGCTGTGATTCAGCGTCTTGTTCGACCTTGAGCTCCTATCTCTCTGCCGTGGGCTCAGAGGGGGTCGCTGACGTTCTCTGCAGCAGGTGGGCTGTAATTATGCCAGCTTCTGGCTTGATGAGTTCCCTTGAGAGGGGATTTGGTCACTCTGATCCATTCTGTTTGATCAGGTCAAGTAAACTGTAGGATTCAGAGGAAGTTCCATCGACGTCTTGAGAATTGAAGATTTTATTATAGTGTTCATTTCTATGTATTGGAATAATTCAAGGTGACCTATATGCTAGTAAGATACTGAATAAGCTGCATCTCAATAGGCCGTGCTACAAACTACGCACTACGTATTCCAGCGTATGAACGGCAGAAAGGTTGTATCTTCTCAAATAGGATATTTGATGTTTTTTTACTTAACAGGAGTATGAGCCGTTTCACTGGCAATCACGAATGACATCAAACTCACATACCGCGACGCCGCTACAGTAGCTTTGGTGCGATAAATATGTTGTATTTATAAAGTGTCGAAAAATAATTCAAACGACGTAAGCTAATTTAATCATCTCGTTCACCAGAGTGTCACCGGTCATCTTGAATGAGTTACTTTGCTCAGCATCAGCACCTGGTAGCCCCACCCTTCTTCCACTAGATAAGCAAGGCTTATCCAATGTTTACATTTACAGCATTTAGCAGACACCCTTATCCAGAGTGACTTACAACTGAGGGTTAAGGGCCTTGCTCAGGGGCCCAGCAGTGGCAGCTTGATGGACCTGGGGTTCAAACCCATGACCTTCATATCAGTAGCCCAACACCACGGGTCGCCGTGCCGTACACGGCACGGAAGTAGAAGTGACCACTAGGGGATGACCCAGAAACAAGCTTAAATTCAACTTTAAAGCATCAAATCCTCCAAAAACATGAAAAAACCTATTTACCTATTAAAGTTTATACTCTCAATATTTTTTTAAGCCCACACACAAAGCACAATATGATTCACAGCCTTCATACAATTAGAAAAAAATTTTGGACAAAACTGACCTAGGTGGCGCTAGACCGGTTTTTCCCTTACCTTTAGACGCGTCTCTTTCTTCACTGGGGTAATATATTCCAACACAAAGAGTCCAAGGAATTGAAATCTGTAAGCCTTTTAATCCAAAACGCTCTGGTCGCGCCGCAAATATTCCGTTAGTGTTCTGAAAACTGGAAACAGAAGTGCGCCATCATCTCGTTTTGCCGCTCTAACTTCTAATTGGGATATTCAAAAATTCAACGTCATATTTATAGCCCAGGTCCTAACGAATCAAATAAGCCCTCATTTGAGCCAATCGGTGCTTGTATGGCAGAGATAGACGGCTGGGAAGCCAATGGTGGCATGACCTCATTTTTTGGGAACCCGCATTTGACTGACAATTACTCCTTCCAATAGCAATGAAATGGGCCGGGACCTCTACAGTCGTTTAGCCAATAAGCAGACGATTCCAACGGTATATGACATGCCGTATGTTCTTTGCCTGTGTCTGCGTGAACTGGATGCGCAGAGGAATTCTTGCGTAATCCCTGACCTTTTGTCCCTCTCACAGCTCAGGGTGTCAAGTTACAGGCCTGTTTTCACACCAGAGTGATAGAGAGAGAGTCTAGGCTTGTTTATGGCCTTTCAGACTGAGCCTGCAGCCTTTTATTTCAAAAGTTATATAGTAAACAAGTACACAAAAACGCTGCACCCGACGACCAGGGCCGTAGAAAAATATTCATATAAAATCGATTTTTGAGTCATTGGACTTGAAATTTTTTTGGTGAAAGCCAAGACATGTGGCTATGACTCTCAGTTGTTATTTGGTCCCTAACATGTTCCAGAAAAATAAGATTGATCAGTTTATCAGGTAAACAACCCAGGCAGACAGGAAAACCTGCATTCTAAGCCCTGTAACTTTGTGCCAGTAAGGACTAGGATCAATCTGAAACTAGTTTCTGAAACTAGAGAATCTCTTCTTTCCAATGAGATCAGCCCTGACTCACCCCTGTGTGTCAAAGTATGTGGGAGCTGTACCACTTTTTGTTGGGCAAGTCATATAGGTGGAGATCCTTAAGAGGTTGAGCTACCACATCCCATTTCTCACTTGTATTTATTTATTTTTTTCGATTGAATAAGTGCATCATCTGGGTTCTTGCTGCTTACAGACTGGAGGTTGAGCAGCTGGCTGTCTGGTGCAGCCTTAACAACCTGGAGCTGAACACGCTCAAGACAGTGGAGATGATAGTGGACAGCATTGTCACAGCAGTGGAGTCATTCAGATTCCTGGGAACCACAATCTCCCAGGACCTGAAGTGGGACATTCACATAGACTTCATTGTGAAAAAGGCTCAGCAGAGGTTGTACTTCCTTCATCAGCTGAAGAAGTTCAACCTGCCACAGGATCTGCTGAAACAGTTCTACACTGCAATCATTGAATCCATCCTCTGCACCTCAGGGTCTGTTTGGTTCAGCTCTGATTCTGATGTAGAGCGGAGTTTCTACATCTCGTGTGGGCCGTATAGGGGCTCGATTAAAGCAAACCTGAAACCATCATACTCAAAAGGACCGTGGATGGGATCGCTGAAGTTCTTGATAACGATGTTCAGATTTCCTCAACTGTAATGACTTCAAGGCTCAAATGGTAAAGACTCTCAGAAAAATTCTCAGACCTGACACTTTTTGTCAGATTTCTATCTATCAGAACACCTTCGAGCACCTTGTTTGTTTATAAGCAGCTCAAGTTTGGCGGTGTTATCATCAACCAGTAAAACTACACCAGATTATGTATGTAACCCGATTCCCTAAGAAGGGATGAGTTGCTGCGTCAGGGCTGGCACTATGGGAATGCTTCTGTGAGGAAGTTGTGTCTGAAGCTCTGTGTGCACACATGCTAATTTAATGGCTCGAGAAAGAGACGTGACGAAGTGATTGCGCTCAAGTAAGTCCATATAAGGGCATCTACGTCACATCTCTCCAGCTTCTATAAAGGTGTCATCTAAATGCCCCTAAATTACATAGATGCCCTTACATGGACTTGCTGCTGTGCCAATCATATTCCTTACAGAAGCATTCCCATAGCGTCAGCCCTGATGCAGTGTTGAGTTCCCTCAAAAGAGAACTCGGTGTTATCAACAGGGGAAAAACACACGTCTCAAACTGAAGGACAACATTTACATTGTTTGGCAAACACTGTTACACAGAGTGTTTTTTATCCAACTGAGTAGTTGAGGGCCCTGTTCAAGGGCCCATTAGTGGCAGCTTTGGTGGGCCTGAGGTTCAAACTCACAACCTTCCAACCTGTAGTCCATCACCTTCACCACTGAGCTACAACATCGCATTAGATTTAGACCCACAGCCAGAAAATCCTTCGTTTTTCATTTCGGAGAAGTGGAACTCTAGTGTTAGCTGTAAAAAGAGTTACGAATCATATCATTAGATGTAAATAGTGGCATGTCAGTCATTACCGAACAAAGACATTAAGGTTTCTCACTGGTTTCATGGATGTTTGATGAAATGTTAACATTTCTGTTGCAGCAGGTAGCTAACTGAAACATACTGAAACATCTCCATGAGGTAGATGATTTACTTTCTCTTTTAGAAACTTCACATTAACAAAGTCGGTCCAAGCAACCTCTGATCTCACGAACAACTTAGACCTGTACTTTTGGATATAATGCAATGAACCTGGACTTTTTAAATTTCACAACAGATCGAATGTAAACGTTGAATGCGTCAGGTTTAGGTTTCAAATAAATACTTGTGTAAGCAAACAAACAAACAAACAAACAAACAAACAAACAAATAAATGCATTTCTGGTGATTTTCCATCCAAAATCTACACAAAATTCAATACAAACAAACACAAACACTCAAACAAACAAACAAGAATTCAGGCTTTCCTGAAGGTTTTCCGGCTTGTATCCTACTTCAGAAACAAAATAAATCAATAAACAAACACACAAACAAATAAATAAATAAGAATTTATGCTTTTATGAAGAATTTTATTCTTCTATCTGCCTGTAAAAAAATGACACAAACTAACTGTGAATTCTTTTTCTATATATGAATATAGGGGGCACGGTGGCTTAGTGGTTAACACGTTCGCCTCACACCTCCAGGGTTTGGGGTTCGATTCTCGCCTCTGCCTTGTGTGTGTGGAGTTTGCATGTTCTCCCCGTGCCTCGGGCATTTCCTCCGGGTACTCCGGTTTCCTCCCCCGGTCCAAAGACATGCATGGTAGGTTGATTGGCATCTCTGGAAAATTGTCCGTAGTGTGTGAGTGTGTGAGTGAGTGTGTGTGTGCCCTGTGATGGGTTGGCACTCCGTCCAGGGTGTATCCTGCCTCGATGCCCGATGACGCCTGAGATAGGCACAGGCTCCCCGTGACCCGAGAAGTTCGGATAAGCGGTAGAAAATGAATGAATGTATGAATGAATAAACAAAGAAATAAAAAATACAAACGTATGCTTTCCTGAAGCTTCTATCTGCCTTTAAACCACACTAAATCTTCCATTTAAAAAAGGAGTTGATTTCTCTGAACTCTACAAGCATGTGTAAAGACATATCGAGAGTTCAATACCGGAGTTCGCTTTCCTTTAGAGATTTCAATAGAAGCTGGAAAAGAAAAGCGATTATTGATTCGTACCGCAGAGTTATCAGAGCTTCAAGAATTCCTCGAAATCACACTTCTTTGGCCATTTTTCACTCTTTGGAAAGAACTAGAATCAGGTCCCGATTATCTGTAATGAAAAAAGGATGTAATTAGAGCTGTCTAGAACAGACGAAGACAAAGAAGAATGGTGAAAGCAGGATGTTTTGTTGTTCGTTTTTTTGTTTGTTTTTTCTCGATATCCAGCGATCTGTGTTCAGAAAAAAAAAAATAAAAACAGTTTGTCACTCAATCCAGTCCAGTAAACGTCTTGTTCTTCTTCTGGTACAATTCATTTTCTTTTGACTTCAGTGTGAGGATAGAACTAAACATTTTAACAGCTTAATCTTACATCAATTTTCATTATGTTTGATGAAAGACATACACTTTATTCATTTATTCGTCCCTGTGACATACGTCGCATGCTTACCAGGAAGTGACATCATCTACACTTCCTGAAGATTTTTTTTGTTCCAGTGACAAAATTGTAAATGTAGTTTAGTATTATAGTTTTCACCATTTAGTAAATGCGCAACTATATGGGATGTGCTATGTGATACAGTAATCCCTCGCCACTTCGCGCTTCAAGTTTCGCGGCCTCAGTGCATCGCTGATTTTTCAAAAATATTCATCGAAAATTTTAAATAAAATCACTTTCCCCGGACGCCAGACAAAGAGAGAAACTCTCTCAGAGACTTTGTACATACCCACAGGCACTCAGACAAGGCACATGATTGGTTCCCGGTGCGAGATCTGAGCTGATTGGCTGCGCATCATCGCATCCTCTCCCAGCTTCTTCCCTTGTTGTATCTCGCAACTTTAAGCCCTTACAAAGCCTCCTAAGCACCGTGCCCCTGCGAAAGATTCCTCGAGTGAGCCCAAAAGGAAGAGGAAGAGGAAGATGATGACCATCAGTGAAAAGGTCAAACTTCGGGCCAATCCTACTTCGTGGATTTTGACCTATCGAGAGGGGTTCCGGTCCCCATTAACCGTGATAAACAAGGGATCACTGTATACTGTGTGTGCAGGAGACCGAGTGGATGGAGAGCAAAGCACATCATATTGGATGGAAATGCAAACTGTTTTATTATGGTGTGGATATGAAGAGAAATGGGCTAGGAATGATCCTGAAGGATGAGTTTGTGAGGAATGTTTTAGAGGTTAAAGAGTGTCAGACAGGGTAATCAGTTTGGGGTTAGAAATTGAAGGGTTGATGTTGAATGTAATCAGTATTTATGCTCCACAAGTCGGCTGTGAGTTAGAGGAGAAGGAGAGATTATGGAGTGAGTTAGATGAGGTGATGGACAGCATTCGCAGATGGGAGAGAGTTGTGATTGGAGCAGACTTTAACTGGCATGTTGGTGAGGGAAACAGAGGAGGTGATGGGTAGGTTTGCTGTTAAGGAAAAGACCCTAGAAGGACAGATAGTGGTGGAGTTTGTTAAGCGGATGGAAATGGGTGTAGCAGACACTTATTTCCAGAAGAGAGAGGAACATTGAGGTGGGAGTACGCAGGTAGACAACATAATATGTTGTCGCAAAGCGATTGAATGAGAGAGTGTAGCCAGACAGCATCACATGGTGATGTGGAAGATGTGTCTGATGCTCAGGAAGAGGAGAAAAGGAAAGATAGAAAAGAAGACCAAGTGGTGGAAAGAAAGACTGTTGTAAGGAATTCAGACAGAAGATCAAGGTCAACCATCAAGTGTGACGGGGAGTGTGGAAAAGAAGTGAAGAGCGTACAGGCGGTTGGAGTGGGTGGAGAAAAGTGTCAGGAGTGTCAAGAATCAAAGGAAAGGTGTAGAAGACAGTAATGAGAGCAGCTCTGCTGTGTGAGACTGTAGCAGTGAGGAAAAAAGACATGAGGCAGAGATGGAGGTAGTAAAGATGAGGATGTTGAGGTTCTCTTTAGGAGTGACGAGGATGGACAGGATTAGGGACGAGCACATCAGAGGGACAGATCAGGTTGGCTGTTTTGGGGACAAGGACAGAGAGACTAGATTGAGATGGTTTGGACATGTACAGAGGAGGGGGATGGTGATATTGGTAGAAGGATGTTGGAGATGGAGCTGCGGGTAAGAGGGCAAGAGGAAGATACTGTATATGGATGTGTTAAATGAGGACATGAAGGTAATTGGTGTGAGAGTAGAGGATGCCGAGGATAGAGTTAGGTGGTAAGTGATGATTTGCTGTGGTGACTCCTAACGGGAAAAGCTAGATTTAGAAGAAGAAGAAGAAGAAGAAGAAGAAGAAGAAGAAATGTGCCACCATTTTACTCAGATTATAGTTTGAAATGTTATTTATATTTAATTCCTTTCTATAAATCGAAATATTAACCAAATTATTTAAACGTCCTAAATCGATCATTTGAAGATTCACTAATTTCTAATACGTCTCAAAGAGTTTGTCCTTGTCACCGTCTCCTCCGGATTGCTCATTCAGAATACATTTATTTATTCTATATTTCTTTATTTTATATATATTTGTAAATGTATCATCTATCTTCTGATATTTTCTATTTTCTAAAGCCTTTATTTTGTCAGCACTGTACAAACAACACTCAATCGAATCATTACTTGTGCTAAATAGTATTGCTTTGGTTTGAACTTTCATATATGGACGCTTTAACTGCGTGGTGTTTGAACAGCTGGAGGTGGAGGTGGAGGTGGAGGTGGAAGTGGAGGTGATCAACCCCCTGAGCACACAGATGTGCAGAAACATCACGAGGTCTCGTGTAAGGAAAAACATTTGGAAGCAGAGGACTGGTCAATCATCCTGTAAACCAGCACAGCGTCTGCATTGCAGCTGTAATTCTCCCTGGAACAAGATTGAGAGCGTGTTCACTTTACATACACACACACACACACACACACACACACACACACACACACACACACACACACACACACACACCCATCACTCTTTGGGCTAATGAGTCAAGGAGTGCTCCTGTGGTGGCGATTAAAATGGTTCAGCTTCTTTCTTTCTTTCTTTCTTTCTTTCTTTCTTTCTTTCTTTCTTTCTCCCTCTCTCTCTCTCTCTCTCTCTCTCTCTCTCTCTCTCTCTCTCTCTCTCTCTCTCTCTCTCTTTTTTCCACTCACTGTCTTTATTCCAGCCTGAACAGCAGCCAAAACCTCATCTGTGGTCTTTTCATTACAGAAGTGCTCTCTCTCTCTCTCTCTCTCTCTCTCTCTCTCTCTCTCTCTCTCTCTCTCTCTCTCTCTCTCTCTCTCTCTCACCTCCTCATATCTGTCTGCTGCATAGCCATTACAGTGATTAAGGTTAATTGGGAAATGTTTCAGGTGACTGCGAGAGATCTACTTTGTCCCTGCGCTCGTGTGCATAGCAGTTTGTGTAGCGTACACACTTCTGTGTGTTTTGTTTAAATTCGGGAATTTATTTTTTAATTATTTTTTTGAATCCGTGTCTGATGAATCTTTCACTTTCAAGCAAACAACAATGCAAAAAAAAAAATAAATAAAAAAAATAAAGGCAAATTACCTTTAACAAAGCATAAGAACACGATGAATGTAACAAATTAGTCATTTTTAAACTGGGGCATCTCGTCATTAATGGTGTTGGTTATAGCTTTAATTAAGAACGAATAAAAATCTGATGTTCCTGGTGATATTAAACGAGGCAATGAGTCTGAGCGTAATGGGAATTTTTATACATGGTGCATTTATATTATGACACGGTATGAATTAATAGTTCTACATTCAAATCTTTCTGGAATTTAAACACAGGTTTCCGTGACACAACTTTTATTTATAATGAAAGCATAATGGGTGACATCGAGAGTCGGTGTCTAGACGTGTCTAAATCAGAGACACGGCAAAGTGCAGCGGTGCAGTGACTATGGACAGGAGTAAATACAAGTATGCCCCTTTACCACCGAGGCAGTTTGAGTGCAGGTTCGGAGCCTAATTTAGAACCAGTTCTTTCTGTTTCGACCGCCAAAGCACCGGCTCTGAACCAGGAAAAGTGGTTCTTAAGTAGCACCAAAACATTGCTGGTCTAGACTTAAGAACCGCTTGAGTCAGGGGCTGTGGGCAGGGCTGTGGGCGGGGCTACTGTTAGCGCATTTGATAATGTACCTAAAGTTTACTAATGTTTAATACACTTTTACTTTACCGCAATATGATCACTTATCAGCACACATGATAGTAGGTAGCTACATGCTACAGCTAACATTTTTCTGTGTTAATGATAAAATAACGTTATGTACTTTCTCGATTACAACCTCCTGTTTATACAGATTACATGGAGCTGCACGTACACGTCGGATTCGCCGAGTTTGGATGCCAATGTAGGTTCGCAAAGCCATGAGCATTAACATCCGCCATTGTTGATGACATCCGCCATTGTTGATGTGTTTGTGTTGCTGTGTAACGTGACACGTATACAGTGACGTCAGACTCGGGTCTGTGATGCTCTCTAGCGGATGGAAAGGCAAACCGGTTCTTAGAAGGTTCGCCAGTGGAACCAACTTTGAACCAGCACCCATGCTAGCTTTAAACCAGCACCCGGTTCTTTTTGGTGGAAAAGGGGTAGTAGAGGTCACGTGATCTGTAGTAAATATCATTGGCTGCTTCTCCTTCATCTCGTATAATATGATACAGATAAACACTGCTGAATTTTATTTTAATCAAATACCAATTCAAGTAGAATTCACCATGGCAACCAGTAGTAGGAACACTTACTTCATAGCGATGTCGTAGTACAGTGACCGGAGAGTCGCAGCGATAAAATCACTGTAGTGTGGATAAAGTTTAGGGAAGCCAAAATGATGGTCTAAAGACAAATGCAAAAACATGGCATGGGTTAAGAACCATAATGCAGTCTGCAGGTCGAGGCTAACAACACAAGTCTTCAGACACAACAAATGGCAAGACTTTGCGATTTAGATCACTGTAGTATACTGTGGAATACACTGATCAGAACCCGAGGCCAATCTGAACGGAGGAAAGTTCTTTCAATGTGTATCATAGGAAAATAAAAAAAAATAAAAATATCTAGAAATATATTTTAAAAAAAAATACATTTGGAGATAGATACTGATAGAGAACATGACTCGACCTCTGTACAGTTAATTTATGTTCACCTGAAATTTAAAGTAAAATGTGTGTGTGTTTGTGTGTGTGTGCGTGTGTGTGTGTGTGCGTGTGTGTGTTTGTGTGTGCATGTTCTCCTTGTGCTTCAGGGGTTTCCTCCATGTTCTCCTTTTTCTGTGAAATGATTGTTTACGTGTAATTCTGCCCTGTCATGCGTTGCTTGTTGCCCTGTCCAGAGTGTCTCTCACCTTCTGCCCCAGGGACCCCCCTGGGATACACTCCATGCTCCCATCCACCCTGTGTAGAATAAGTCTTCCTGAAAATGAATGAATGAATGAATGAATGAATGAATGAATGAATGAATGAATATACAAATTTAACAATCCCTTCATTCTTCACCAGTCAAATTCAAGACAGAGGATCTCTGAAGCATAAGGAACCAGATTCCCCAAAACCCTGTGAAGAAAATAAATGGAATACAAGTACAAGTAGAAACATATAGATAAGGATCGTCTAAAACTCTGCACTTCACTTCACATCCTGTACATAAAGAATCCAGGTCATCACGGACATGTTGTTTAGGGCCACCCGCTTTACTGAGATCTTTCAATGACAAACAGGTCTTAAGTGTCTCAATTGATTAGCTGTTCCTCTTATCCGTGCCGACGATGGCTATATTATAGTAAATAGTGTAATACAGCATGTACGTACACACACACACACACACACACACACACACACACACACACTCACACACAGAATCAAGCAGCAAGATGAAGCCAAATAATATAACACTGATGTTTAAGCTAATTATGAATAAAAAAAGAAGTGAAATCTGCTTCTCATGGGATACAGACCTGAATATCTGTGATAAAATGAGGTGTGTGTGTGTGTGTGTGTGTGTGTGTGTGTGTGTGTGTGTGTGTGTGATCTCACACACACACTTGATTATGAACTGTACCAGAAAAACATTTGATCTTGAGTATATTGCTAGTGTTCTGATGTCCCTGGTTTTCTCTTTTTGTTGTCATTCATACACTTCTTCATAAATGTCTTCCACAAGGAGGTAATAAATTGCACACATTCATCTTCAGAATTTTCATACACACCATGTGACTGTCTGTTTTTCTTTAGTAAAACCTGCTCCACTTAAGGAGGAGTAAAGCTCGATTAAGCTAATTAACGCTTTAATCGCCTCTAAAGGAGTAGCATTATAATTATTTCTGTGATAAACAGTGCATGACGTCCTGATAGCGTAGAATGTGGAAGTGGCTACGGGTTTGGGTTTGGCAGACGGAGCCTGAGGCTGCTTGATGTAAGTGCACAGTCTTTTTTGTTAGGGTTTCTATAAGAATCAACATCATAACCCAGAGTGGGGGTCGGGTCACAGACAGACACCGTCGTCTCAGCTAAACCGCATTTATATTCAGAGCAGGCGAAGGCAGGAAATACAAGGGCACTTGGCAGCACAGAGAAACCAGAGATACACAGCTAAGAATCTTTAGATCAGTGGTTAATGATTAGGTCCATATATCTGCGTGAAATTGAGTATCTTTAGGATCAGATTTTAGACCACCTTCAGCAGGAGACACACACAACATATTGCATATATATATATATATATATATATATATATATATATATATATATATATATATATATATATTCCTTTGCTTGTATAGATAATTAGATTTCTATTTTCTTTTTTCTATTTCTTTTGACATAAACAGTTATTCCATTTCCGTACATGTCATACTCTCTATGTGTAACCGCTGGATCATGACACAAAGCAGCTATAGATGTCATTCGCACCACTATTTAAAACTAATATTTTAACACTGTGTAGTGTCGAGAGGCTTTAGACAATCAGACACGAGGCTGCAGGCATTCCATCATCTGAATATTTTATTCCGCGGCCTGACAAACACACAAACAAGCAGCATCTTTTAGTAAGTCGCCTTATATGTTCTGTCTGGATTCTGTCACGATTTGATTAGTCTACGCTCTCATTTCCACATTAAAAAAAATATATTAAAACATAACTCAGATCGGGTAAAACTACAAAGAATAGTCACAAAAAAAAGGATTAAAAACATACCTCTTAAACAATGACACAACAAAACAAAAGAACCAGAGCCAAAGCAGGAAAAACATATAACTTGTATTTGAATACGTAATATTTCTGCTGGTCAGTTTAACAGCTCGGATGTCAAAAACGACATCTGCAACTTTTTAACTCTAAATGTTTGAGCTGGTTTTCCGACTGGACACGTTTGTTGTGCTTTGAATCTGAATTTTCCTGGTTCTGGTTTCAGACTCACTGACTGCTTGTACAGTTCCCTGCCTGAACACCAGAGGGTGTTATTTGCCATGTGGTTTTGTTTAAGTGTGTGTGTGTGTGTGTGTGTGTGTGTGTGGGTGTGGGTGTGTGTACACGATGCTAATATTGCTTCCCCTGTATATACCTGTTCTTGTCTTTTGCTTACTCTTTATTTTCTGTTTTGTTTTCTGTTTCATGTTTTTTCATTTTTTTATTTTCTGTTTCATGTTTTTCTGTTTTATTTTTGTTTTCACCGTCAATCTTTTGTCCCATGATGCTTTTTGATTTCAGCATTTTTAACTGCTTAATTTATTCCCCTAGTGTTTCCTGTGTTTTGTTATCTCTGACTCTTTATTTTCTGTTTTGGGTTCTGTTTTGTGTTTTCCGTTTGGTTTTCTTTTTCATCTTGTTTGTTTTTCTGTTTTATTTTCTGTTTTGGGTTTTACTTTCTCTTACATGCTTTTATTTTCTTTCATTTTTCCTTTTGTTTCTGTTTCATGTCTTTTGTTTTTTGTTTTATTTTCCTGTTTTGTTTTTTTTGTTTTCCTGTTTTGTTTTCTGTTTCATGTTTTTTGTTTTTAATCAAGTTTCTTTTGATTTCAGTATTTATAGTTGCTTAGTTTACTACAAATGTGAAGGAAGAAAACAACCGACACGGCATAATATTTTTATTATTATTATTTTTGTGATACTTTTAACTTATATTCTATGCCCAGTACGTTCACAGAAATCACTGCCCAGTTCCAGAGCAACTCACAGGTAATCTCAGGTTCGGTACCGAGCTGCACTTCCTGTTCCACATCACCGCTTTAACTTTACTGATTTTCTCAGTTTTGGATTAAACTGAGTGTGTAAATTTGAGTAAATTTACAACTCTTCAACTACCTTTAAGTACCACTACTACACTAGTATCTATGTAAAATCAGCATTTTAATTTCTCACAGTAAAGACGCATCTTATAAAGAAGCAATATACTCGGATCTGCGTATATCATATCAAATATGACAAATACTTCTGAATGAACTATAACCTATAAAACACACGAAAGCCTGAAGCCGTATACAAGCTCGATACAGTAAATGCTTAGAACCGAGCGAAATAAAAGTTTACGCTTTAGATTTTCACTGTGCCACAACTCTAATAGATGGCATTGTTACCTATCTAATGCTGGACCTTGAATTTATCGCCGGCTGCATCTCTCAGTGGCACATTTCTGCTCTAAAGCGATCAGGGAGTCCTTGGTGTAGATTGATTGCCTTAACACAGACCGTTCTGTCATGTCCTGACTGAGTAAGTCATCTAAAAACGCTGCCTGCTCCCAAAATATTGCAGCACACAGCCATCGATTTCTCTCGTTCTAACAGAGGATAACAGCTTATCATGCTAACTGAGTTGTCCATACAAATTCAACAGCATGAAATCAAACTTAAACAGTAATTTCATGTTGTGCAGTATGGCTATGAGCCTGCGTAAGACTCTGATAAGCAAATTCAAATTTTATCTTGATGTAGTGTTTTACGACAGTAAAAAATACATAAATAAAAATAAAATAAACAAACAAACAAACAAACAAATAGAGAAATAAATAATAAAAAGTAAAATTAAATTAAAAATAATTATAAATTGTTCATAGCTTAATAAATATGAAAATAAAAATGAAGTACAGGTCATAAACAATTCTTTGGAGCCTTTAAGGAAAAACTATGGACTTTTCACATGAAGAGAAGTGAAAAACATTATGTACATAATAAAAAATATACATGTGAATTGCTCTACATGGGAATTGTGTAGAAAATAAAAACATGCGCGCACTGCATGCCCATGAAGGTGCGCGAGTCTGTAAAAGAACATATTCCTGTGCAAAATTGGCTGTTTATAAAGCATTATGCGTACAGCATTCATAGCACATTTCGTGAAACATTAGGTAGCAGTGGTCGCATTGGTTATCATGACATAAAACATGCTAAAATGTTATTGCATGTGGAAATAGCGCTATGACGTATTTATAATGTCATTGTGTCAGTCTTGAGTCTGTTCAAGATACTTCGGGGTGTGTTTACAGTCTGAAAATAGTGACTGATAAAAAATATGCAAGGACGTCATGCATTTAAAGCTTTATCTATCTATCTATCTATCTATCTATTTGTTATTTTGATAAAGCATAATTATTATAATTTCAATACAGCACAAGCCCAGATGAATCCTCATGTCACGTTTGCCCCGTGCTCTCATTCTTCACTTGGTGATTTGTAGATTCAATTCAATTCAAGTTTATTTTGTATAGCACTTTTTACAATAGACATTGTCTCAAAGCAGCTTTACAGAACATAAACATAGAGCAGAAGGTAAACATAAGGAATAATAAAAGAAATAAGGAATAATAAAAGAAAAAGTATTAACAGAATAAAAATTCAAGATTATTATTAGATATCTATAGTTCACAATTTGTATGTATTTATCCCCAATGAGCAAGTCTGAGGTGACTCAGGCAGCAGTGGCGAGGAAAAACTCCCTTACATTGGTAAAGGAAGAAACCTTGGGAGGAACCGGACTCAAGGGGGAACCCATCCTTGTCATGACGCGGGGCAGGAAGCGGACCCAGACGCAGGATAGCAAAACACAACAGGGTTTAATAACGAAAGGAACACTAAACAGGACACGGACTGAAGACAGGACAAGACAACAGTAGATTCCACACACTTAAATACAAAGGACAATGATGACACAATGAGGAGCAGGTGTGGTGACAGGGAGGAGCAGACGAAGGCGGGGCAGTCATGTGACGAGAAACGTAAACAAAACAACTGCACGTGGCCAAAGTCCAGGTTGAGTCATAACAATCCTAATATGGGTGACACTGGGGGTGTGATTGTAATATACAGTCAAACAAGTGTTGTATTGGTGTAAGGATCATGGACTTCAGATCTCCTTAGTATCACAGAGTCTAACTGGAGATTAGATTCCTGCTCGTGCCCCAATCACGGATGAAACTCTTGCCTTGTTCTATTCACACCACATAAACAAAATGTCCTTTTATTTTGTTCAATGAGGCGTGTGAACAGAACAACAACAACAACAAAATGCTGCAAACCCAGTGTCTAGAGAATACAGCTTTAAAGACAAATAGGTTGAACAATGAATGCAAAAAAAATTATCCTTATTTACTGTAATAAGATAAAAATATTCAATGTGCTTCTGCACTCTAACTTCAATAGTTCAACACTGGACTATACACACACACTGCATTCATGCTGCATTTATACACACTGGACTACACACACACACACACACACTGCACTTAAATTAATATAATAATTCTATCTGACAATAAGCTATCTGTACCACAGGACATGTCTGTATCTGTACAGTCTGTTGCACCTTAACATGATATATATATATATATATATATATATATATATATTTATATATAATTATAATTATACATACATATGTATATGTACATACATAAGTACATACTGTATATAATGTGTAGTGCATTGTAAATATGTCTAGTAATACACTGTGTGTGCTGACTATGTATGAGCACATTGCATCTTTTCCACATTTGCACATTTCACCTGGTAATGAGCATTTTGCACATTTTCACCTGTATGTAAATGGTTCTGCAATTTCTGGAGCTCGCTCCCTAGAATTTCACTCACCATGACACATGAGCCGTGGTGATGTGACAATAAAGGTGACTTGACGAGTCAAGCTCGAACCAGGCGGATTAAGGAACATGCATGAATGAGAAATAATCTTAACAGAATCAGTCATTTTCAGCTGATGCCGAATCAATGATGAGACGAGTAAATCTTGACAAAATATAAAAGAATATTGGTCGCTAACTCAAGAGACAGGGATCAGCATACATGCAGCTGCACTGTACAAGAGAGATGCAAATCTAAGTCATGACCAAAATGATACACAATGATTTGCTAAATTTTCTAAATTAATTGCTGATTCACTAAACAAGAAATAGGTCAGTCATGGCTATGATTTCAAGGAGTCACTGATTCAATCTCTGGCCCAATAAATGACTCCCAATGAATGCATAGGTTTGCTGATTTACATGCTGACTGACAGAAGAGAATCCTGGTCATGATTCAAAGGAGTCACTAATCCAAAAGAAAAAAAGAGTCACTGATTCATCGAACAGGACAAAAACAAATCACAGTCATAACTGAAAAGACTCACTGACAAAAAAAGATTCAGTGGTTCAAAATCTGACTCAGCATAAGTGTTGAGCAAATCTAGTTGTTAACTGATTAAAGATATTGATTAAAGCTATAAATAATTTTGATCTATAAATGGTTAAAAACCTGTTACTGGTCGCCGTGCCAAAGTGGCCACTAGGGGATGACCCAGAAACAAGCTTCAATTCAACTTTAAAGCATCAAATCCTCCAAAAACACGAAAAAACCTATTTACCTATTAAAGTTTATACTCTCAATAATTTTTTAAGCCCACACACAAAGCACAATATGATTCATAGCCTTCATACAATTAGAAAAAAAATTTGGACAAAACTGACCTAGGTGGCGCTAGACCGGTTTTTCCCTTACCTTTAGACGCGTCCCTTTCTTCACTGGGGTAATATATTCCAACACAAATAATCCACAGAAATCCACACAGGTCCAAGGAATTGAAATCTGTAAGCCTTTTAATCCAAAACGCTCTGGTCGCGCCGCAAATATTCCGTTAGTGTTCTGAAAACTGGAAACAGAAGTGCGCCATCATCACGTTTTGCCGCTCTAACTCCTAATTGGGATATTCAAAAATTCTACGTCATATTTATAGCCCAGGTCCTAACGAATCAAATAAGCCCTCATTTGAGCCAATCGGTGCTTGTATGGCAGAGATAGACGGCTGAGAAGCCAATGATGGCATGACCTCATTTTTGGGAACCCGCTTTTGACTGACAATTACTCCTTCCAATAGCAATGAAATGGGCCGGGACCTATACAGCTGTTTAGCCAATAAGCAGACGATTCCAACGCTATGCGGCATGCCGTATGTTCTTTGCCTGTGTCTGCGTGAACTGGATGCGCAGAAGAATTCTTGCGTAATCCCTGACCTTTTGTCCCTCTCACAGCTCAGGGTGACAAGTTACAGGCCTGTTTTCACACCAGAGTGATAGAGAGAGAGTCTAGGCTTGTTTATGGCCTTTCAGACTGAGCCTGCAGCCTTTTATTTCAAAAGTTATATAGTAAACAAGTACACAAAAACGCTGCACCCGACGACCATGTCCGTAGAAAAATATTTTTATTGAAGCCATTTTTGTGTCATTTGACTTGAAATTTTTTTTGTAGAAAGCCAAGACATGTGGCTATGACCCTCAGTTGTTATTTGGTCCCTAACATGTTCCAGAGAAATAAGATTAATCAGTTTATCAGGTAAACAACCCAGGCGGAAATGAAAGCCTTCCATTCTAGCCCCTGTAACTTTGTGCCAGTAAGGCCTAGGATCAATCTGAAACTAGTTTCTGAAACTAGAGAATCTCTTCTTTCCAATGAGACCAGTGTGTGTCACCCCTGTGTGTCAAAGTATGTGGGAGCTGTACCACTTTTTGTTGGGTAGGTCATGTAGGTTAAAAACCTGCAAAAGGGGGGGTGGTAAACAATTTTAAAGCAAAGTTGTTTATATATATATAGTGTTACTAAACTACACTGTATGTACAAAAGTTTGTGCACCTTTCTTTGACCATCATTGTGTTGTGTCCTTGTCTTGTGTCCATCATTGTCTTGTGTCACCCTATTCCAAATTTATCCCTCTTTGCTGTTATAATAAGCTCCACCTTTCTCTACTGGGAAAGTTTTCCATTAGATGTTGGAGCATGACTGTGGGAATTTGTGTTCATTCAGCTACAATTGATCAGACACTGATGTTGGTTAAGGAGGCTCCGGTTCATCGGTAAGGTTTATTCATGTCTTCATGGAGCTCAGGAGCATTGTCACGCCGAACAGACTTTTTGTCTCTTAGTTTCAGCGAAGTCACGCTAGAAAATTGTGTGTGTCAGACTTGTGGATGAAAAACTATACACACCTCAATAAAGGATGTTGTGGCTTCTAGTATTATTTTTTTATTTTGTAGATCCATAAATCCTGATCATAATAATATATTATTAGGATGTTTCTAGAGTTAAATCTTAGAGTTAAATGCTATAGGATATACACAATACAAATATATTGTGTGCTTTACCTAATATTCACACTATAAGTGTGTCAAAAGCAGCAGATCTATGTTTAGAACATAAATATACATTCATGAATATTAAAGTGTGTGTTCCCAGGAGATGGACCGTGCTGCCAGCTTAGTTTAGCAGCACGGCTATCAGACACGCATGAGATGAGAGCCACGTGAGAAGAGTACAATTTTCTCAGCAATTCCGAGACGCATTTAGGTGACATTATACATGTCCTAATAAAATCGGTGACACTTAATTGGATCAGTGTCTATATTGGGCCTTCATAACATATTCATAAGCATCACATGCATTTTTTATAAAGCCACACTGTAGGATTAGATGTTATGTTGAAATCTGTGAGGTTGTATTTAGTAAGAATTGCTACAAAAAACAAAAAAAAAATTCTTCCAAATGATTAAACTAGCAATAAACTGTGATGGAGTAACTCAAATGGAGTATGTGGTAGCCTAGTGGTTAAGGTGTTAGTCTACCGCTCAGAAGGTTGCGAGATTAAATCCCAGGTCCACCAAGCTACCACTGCTGGGCCCCAGGTGCAAGGCCCTCAACCCTCAATTGCTCATTTGTATGAAAATGAGATAAAATGTAAGTTGCTCTGCTTACATCAACCTCCTCATCAATACAACATTTTTACATTCGACTGTATATTTATAATCACACCCTCCAGTGTCACCCAAATGAGGATGAGGTTCACTTTTGAGTCTGGTTCCTCTCAAGGTTTCTTTCTCTTCCATCTAAGGGAGTTTTTCCTCACCACAGTCACCTCGGTCACCTCGTACTTGCTCGTTGGGGATAAATACAAACACATTTAAATCTATCTAATATTAATTTAGAATTTTTGTATTATATTAATAGTTATATTAACCTTTTGTTTTATGTTTATGTTCTGTAAAGCTGCTTTGAGACGATGTCAATTGTTAAAAGTTCTATACAAATAAATTTGATTTGAATCGAATTGAATTGAATTAAATTAATGGTGTCTACCAAATGATTGCTTTTTCCCTAACAGCAAATTCATGAACATTTAATTCATTGTCATCCGTTGTGTACTTGAAGCTCTGCTATATATTGCAGAGTGAAGTTTAAAAATTAGTTGAATAAAATAAATAAATAAATAAATAAATAAATAAATAAATAAATAAATAAATAAATAAATAAATAAATAGAAACAAAAAAAACCCAGATTTGACAATCGTGAGGAAAATTCCCTGAGATGATATGAGGAAGGAACCTTTAGAGAAACCAGACTCCTAGTGTGATTATAACTCAGATACATTTACAGCAGTTGGTAGACGCCCTTATCCAGACTTTCGGACATTTATCTCATTTACACAATGAACAGTTGAGTGTTGAAGGCCTTGATTGGTGTTGCTGGGATTTGAGCTCACACCCTTCTGATCAGTAGGCCAGGGCCTTACGACTCAATCCGTTTCCTTTCTATAACCGTACACTATATAGTCGAGTGCAACTGTGTTTATCTATAATATCTATCTATCTATAATATTCTGGGAGAACGTCTCCAAGAATCGATTACAGAGCTGAAGAGGTGTTTAATTGTACTCAGGTATGTGTCCTCCTCTCTGTCTCCTTATCCTTCATCATCCATCTAATTCATATATACATACATATACTTTTCAACATTTCATCTAATTAAATTATGCCTTACTTCACAGAACTGTCCTGCTGTGCATTATTTCCCATCCTAATTGACCCACTTAAAGCCGGCAAATGATTTTCATTCAAAATTTTCCACTCCAAGAGTTGCGTAATTAGCATTCCTTATAGGCTTAATAAAAAAATCTTTGTGCAGTAATTGCAGTCTGTTGATTTCCTTTGTGACATGGTTACCAAAGGCCCATGGGTAAGGCTTTGTTTGTAGGCAAACTTCATCAGTTTAGATCAACCCAAACTTTATCAAGTGTCTCGTTACAAATCTCAGTCAAATTATATTTCCTCCCCAAGGTTATGCTGTTCAAACTAGCACTCTGACTGTGAGCATAAACATAGGATGGGCAAAATGAAATTACACAAAGTATTAAAAGATGGAAAAGGCAACAGTGTGTGAAAGAGAGAGAGAGAGAGAGAGAGAGAGAGAGAGAGAGAGAGAGAGAGAGAGAGAGATTATCTAACTGATTTTTTTAATAAAATAGAGACCTACATAATTCAGTTTCAAGTTTATTATCATGTACATAAAGTGTGCTTCAAGCATCTATATAAAATGAAAAGAAAATTATTCTATTATATTAACTGGCATAGTGGGAGATATTTTATACATTAATTTAATATAAATTGGGGGGGCACGATGGCTTAGTGGTTAGCACATTTGCCTCACACCTCCAGGGTTGGGGGTTCGATTCCTGCCTCCGCCTTGTGTGTGTGTGTGAAGTTTGCATGTTCTCCCCGTGCCTCGGGGGTTTCCTCCGGGTACTCCGGTTTCCTCCCCCGGTCCAAAGACATGCATGGTAGGTTGATTGGCATCTCTGGAAAATTGTCTGTAGTGTGTGTGTGTGTGTGAGTGAATGAGAGTGTGTGTGTGCCCTGTGATGGGTTGGCACTCCGTCCAGGGTGTATCCTGCATCGATGCCCGATAACGCCTGAGATAGGCACAGGCTCCCCGTGACCCGAGAAGTTCGGATAAGCGGTAGAAAATGAATGAATTTTATATAAATTATGAACTTAACATGGAAGGAAAAATAATTTATAAAATATGAGATATTGATAAAAAACAATTTTGTTTCAAGTTGTTATTAATTTTTAATATATATTGTTCTACCAAAAATAAACTGTTCCAAAATATAAAAACATTGTATTAAACATTGCTGTGTTATTGTCTAGGTTTGTTTTCCTGGAATCTTCTTTCCACCAGATCACCAAGAAGATCACCAGATGGTTAACTGTCATTCTCTGAAGCTAGGTTTCTATTTCAATCCTCTAATACTGTGGTCATAAAGGGATGGACATGGTCAGCAACAATACTCAGGTAGGCTGTGGCGTTGACACGATGCTCAATTGGTACTAATGGGCCTAAAGTGTGCCAAGAAAACATCCCCCACACCATTACACCACCACCAGCCTGAACCATTGATACAAGGCAGGATGGATCCATGCTTTCATGTTGTTGACGCCAAATTCTGACTTTACCATCTGAATGTCACAGCAGAAATCGAGACTCATCAGACCAGGCAACATTTTTCCAATCTTCTATTGTCCAATTTTGGTGAGCTTGTGTGAATTGTAGCCTCCTGTTCTTAGCTGTCAGGAGTGGCACTCGGTGTGGCCTTATGCTGCTGTAGCCCATCCGCCTCAAGGTTCGAGGTGTTGTGCGTTCAGAGATGCTCTTCTGCATACCTCGGTTGTAAAGAGTGGTTATTTGAGTTACTGTTGTCTTTCTATCAGCTCGAACCAGTTTGGCCATTCTCCTCTGACCTCTGGCATCAACAAGGCATTTGTGCCTGCAGAACTGCCTCTCACTGGATATTTTGTCTTTTTCGGACCATTCTCTGTAAACCCTAGAGACGGTTCTGCGTGAAAATCCCAGTAGATCAGCAGTTTCCAAAAATACTCAGACCAGCCCGTCTGGCACCAACAACCATGCCACGTTCAAAGTCACTTAAATCAGGTTTGAACTGCAGCGGATCGTCTTGCCCATGTCTACATGCCTAAATGCATTGAGTTGCTGCCATGTAATTGGCTGATTAGAAATTTGCGTTAACGAGCAGTTGGACAGGTGTACCTAATAAAGTGACTGACCGGTGAGTGTATGTCTTTACAACTGAAGCTTAGTTGAAAAAAATCTTAGCAGAAATAATTAAAATATTATTCCTTACAATACTATAACCAAAGTAAAGAATTAGATTACAATTATACAAAATATTACAATTGCTGTCATAAGACATATGTAGGCGATGTTGTAGGCCAAAGATTATTATTATTATTGTAACCAGATTCAGGGCTGTCAGGCCTAGTCAGTCTGAGCGCATTTGCAATAACAACTGCAAACTTGTTATGTAGAAGGGAAAAGACCATTGTTCCCAGACCTTAACTCATAAATTGTTATGGAAAATGAAGAAGACCATGGTTCTCAGACCTTAGTCCATAGCAATAACTTGTTATGTAGAATGAAAAAAAAACAGTGGTCCACAGACCTAGGCCCTGAGGAAAATCCATAAATGGGCATGTGGTGCTCATAAACTTGTTGTGCAGACTGACGAAGGCCCAGGTGTTTAGTCTGAGGTCATGAAACATAAGGGGAGGAAAATCCTTAAATGGGCATATGGGTGAAAGGTAATGGGAAATAAGGGGAAATTGGGTCAGTGTATTTAGAAAACATAGGAGGTAATGCCGGTAAATAAGGTGATATGGCACCTGGGCTCCTAGGAGTGCCAGGGTATATATTGAGAAGATATCTGAGGCTCTGGTCTCTTCTTCGTGGGCGAAGGTGTGTGTGCGCGTGGGTGTGCGTGCGGGCGCGTGTGCGCACGCGGGCGCGTGTCCGCGGGTCAAGGTGGGTGTTTTTATTTTTGCAAGGACGTCGCGAGAGTTCTTGTTTTTCTTGATTGATTTTGCATGACATGCTCTTTTTGGGGGGTTTTCATTTGTTACTTTTAATTTGGCAACTTTGTTACTTTTAATTTGGCAACTTTGTTACTTTTAATTTGGCAACTTTGTTACTTTTAATTTGGCAACTTTGTTACTTTTAATTTGGCAACTTTGTTACTTTTAATTTGGCAATTTCTCTTATAATTTGTTGGCTGATTGACCACAATAAAGAAGTCATTCTCATCCAGGTCTGAGGAGTTTTCTCAGTATTTTTGTAGTAATTATAGAGTTAACGGTTAAGTTTAACTAAAACAGTCTTTAGGAACCAAAAGGTCTAAGTGTGGAGATCACCCTGCGATGTGTCGACTTGGAGACCGGCTCTGAGTTCCGACAACCACCTGTCAGGTCAACTCCCGAATCTGCAACCATGTCCATTCACCAGAATGCACTGTGTCCTCCAAAAGTGGCCCACTCAAAATGCTCAGTGTATTCATACATGTTCATGATATGAACATCATCTTACGAGACTTTTCCAATCGGTATAAAGAAATGATTGATGTGTCTGTAAGTCTGATCTGAAATGAGTCTCGGAAACGGAATCTCGAAGTAAACATCACTATCAGATTATAAACGATATAATTCGCTGCTTTCGTTGATATATTATTCGTAAGTAATACAGATATGCGTCGAGTTATATAAACTATAAATTTTCCCAGCTGAGCTTCAGCTTAAATTTTATCTCCTAAAATTCCAGAGCTGTGAAAAACCTTTCCCTTTGATCCTCCAGAACAGCTGCCATTTTTGAAAAGTCTGTGATTTTTCCCCTCCTGCTCCAACAACAAAATAATGAGAAAAAAGGGCACCATGTGCTAATCTGCAATGCAAGTGCGTCTGCTAGCATGCTCATAAATATTTTCCAGACACTGCGTCTAAAAACAAGCTCTTACACAAGGTGGGTCTCAAAAGTGCAAATGAATTGATATGTATTTATTAAGATAAATTTATACTCTGCACAACCTCCATACTTTAAAGGACCTGCAGTTAGCACTTGGGTTATTTAGCAGTCTGATATTAAAGATTTAGAGAAATCATTGAATTTTTGAATTTTTTTTTTTTTTTAAAAAGTCTTATGTATAATGAACTATAGATGTAGAGGTATATATATATATATATATATATATATATATATATATATATATATATATATATATATATATATATATATATTGTTCACATTTTTTTATATTATGTTTTATATTATATTAAATTTTATTTTAAGAATTCTGATTCTATTTCTGTTTCAATTCTAAGTATTTATAATACTTAAAAACATCCAGTAAAAGTGCAGTTGTTTCTTATAGTGTACAATCACAGCATTATAATGCATTATAATGCATTATAATGCATCATTCCTACAATCCTAAACAGCATTCTAATCATTCCTGAAAAGGTTTTCTTATAATTAAATGACATAAATTTGTAGCACTGTTTATAATGCTGTAAATACTGTATATAAATTGCTAAAACGATGCTTCGCATGTAGTGCTTATAACGCATTATTTCACCAGTATATCATCTCAAAGTGTACTCTGCCAGGTAAATGGTGAAGTACGGCTTGATATATATATAAAACATATTTGTAGAAAGTGTTAAATTTGTTATCGTGTCTGAAATAAGTCTGTAATTAGTTCAAGTTGAATGACAGCTTATAAAGCATGAGTGTATGACTTCAGAACTTCATGACAAGTTACATAACACATTATAATATCTGTTAAGAAGAACATTTGTGCACTGATTATTCTTGATTCATTTTCTATATCTCAGTACATTCTTATGTTAGGTAGGAATGTCTAAAAACATGCATAACACTTTTATGAAGCACTATATAGGTGCAGTGCACTTTTGAACAGATGTTATAATGCGTTAACTTGCACGATTATTGTGAAATTACATATTTAAACTCTACAACCTGTTACGCATGTAACGGTTTCTACTTATGAGCAATTATAAACATATAACATGTTATAATATGTTATGAATATGTAACTACTTTCAGTTCAATTGGAGACTAATTAAACCTCATTTAAAATTAAACCTAAAAACACTAGCTGTGCAATTAAAACAAGAAATTCTCCTTTTCCTGTGGAACCACATCTTTAAGCTCAGGGTTCATTTCATTCAGGAAAATAACATCTGCTCCATTCGAAGCGCTCTTCAAGCAGATTAGTGTGTTTAATTATTTGTAGAGCTCTGCTTATCGCACAGAGCAGCCAGATTTCCTGTTTCGCAACAACAACAAAAAAATGTTGAGAAAACCTTTCAAATTTAGTGAACATACACCATCCTAGCCGACGAACACCGGGAGAGAATTCAGCAGCTGTGAGGTTGATTAGTCATGCGTCTCTAACCGTTATCAACGGCGGCAAAGATATGTCAATGTCAATATACAATATGCAAGCAGCCATGCACTGCTGGGCGTTATTTATCTGCTGACAGGTGGCCGGCCGCCTTCACACAGATAGTTATGCTAATGACAGCCACATAATGCACTCTGCTCTCCATCCTTATACACTGTCATCTATAAATACTTCTCTGGTGGAGCAGGAGTGAGGAAAAGTGTGTTAATTCCTGCAAAAAATGCAACTTTGCATTGCAGTGATCTGGGTAAGTACATGATGTTTGAACTTGAGATCACAACATGGAAACTTTGGAAGTGGTGCGGACTTACTAGTCGTGTGAACTTCCGATTGGTGCGCAAACTTCTTTTTTTCTGACCTGATCTCATGAAAAATTGCATTTCCAAGTTGAGAAGTCGCAATTACAATGTCAGGTGTGTAGAAGTTCGTTTTTATGAGTTGGGAAGCCGTAATTATGACTACAGGTGCGTTCAAGTCCTCCTGGGAAGTTCGTATTAATGAGTCAGAAAGTAGGAATTACGATGACTGGAGCGTTCATGTCCTCCTAGGAAGTTATTTTTACAAGTCAGGAATTCGGAATTACAACATTGGGTCTGTTCAAGGCCACCCGGCACTCTTATTTTCTTCCTGTATTCTCACTCTCTTGGTGAGGTTATTTCCTCACATGGGTTCTCAGTGAGATAATATGGTGCTGTTCTCTTACCACTACTATGCTGATGATACACAACTTATCTTCTCTTTCCCACCCTCAGATACCACAGCTTCTGACCGGATCTCAGGATGTCTGGCAGAAATATCATCCACGATGACTGCTCATCAGTTAAAGTTCAATCCTAGCAAAACCGAACTGCTGATCATCCCAGGTGATTCATCCCCAGGTCAGAATCTTACAATATCCCTGCATAATGATCTGATCTCTACTTCAGCCACAGCTCACAACCTTGGGGTAACCATGGAGAATCAACTGTCCTTTTCCTCACATTTTGCTAATGTGACTCGATCATGTCGAGGATTCTGCCATTTTTGTCCACACAGGCTGATCAGGTACTTGTTCAGTCTCTTGTCATTTCAAAACTGGACTACTGTAACTCACTGCTCTCAGGTCTACCTATGAACGCAATACGTCCTCTGCAAATGATAGAAAATGCAGCAGCATGGCTTGTTTTCAACCAGCCTAGGTTCTCGCATACCACCCCGCTGCTGCGATCCCGCCACTGGCTTCTGGTAGCTGCACGCATCAGATTCAAAACACTGATGCTGGCCTACAAAGCCAAAAATGGACCAGCTCCCTCTTACCTCAAAGCCCTCATCACTCCTCGCACTGCATCCCGCACCCTCAGAGCTACCAGCACTGCTCGACTGGTTCCACCATCTCTCAGGGTAAGAGGTAACTATAATACAAGACACTTTTCTGTTCAGGGACCTGTATGTTGGATTCACTGCATAATAAAAACGATTTACAAAAATGTGCTGTTATGTAACAAACTGTTATTGTTGCTCTTGCTGAAGATTTCTGTTTAACATATTGTGACGTTTAAGGAAGGATTCTCCAGTGCCAAGAGCTCTCAGTCAGAGTAAAGATTTTAGGACATGGACATTGTGCAGTTTCTCAGTAACAAACTGTATTTATATCTAATAGTAATAATAATAATAATAATAATAATAATAATAATGCATTTTATTTCATGGCACCTTTCAGAACACCCAATGTCTCCTTAGAAGCAGTATACAGGTCACTGCATAAGACAAAACACATAAACAAACAGCATATACATATAAAGTGCATATAAGTCTCAATAAAACATGTTATAAGAAAGCCTGTATAAAAAGAGAAGTCTTTAGATGCATTCTAAAAGCCAACAAGCACCCGCTATTGCGAACATCGAGGGGAAGAGAATTCCGTAGGTGGGGGGCAACATAACTAAAATAACTAATAACTAACTAATATTAACTTCTTGTAATTGTATGTGATATTTGCCTTAATGTAATTGTTGGCCATTTTTGTGGTCTACCCACCTGCTCTCAATGCCTCAAATGTAAAGAGTATGTCACTTTCTATGAACTGCAGTTTCTTGTCAGTTCTGAACCGCATTTTATCTCTATAAACATGGCTGTGTCTTCTCGCATCAGCACTTCTGAAACCAGAACTCTTTTCTCTGCGATCTTATCAATGCTGCGATATCATTCATTTGCACCATATCAAGGAAGCACACTTCCAGTTCTCTCGCCTATCCAGCAGGAAATGACACGGTGAATGAGCCTCGCTGACAGTGAGTGACAGTGTCATTTCGCGAGCAGTGCTGCAGGCCATCTCACACTTCCAGAGCTGAAAACACATCGACAGATCGGTGCAACTCGGAGCGCTCCTGCCACGGACAGGTCTTTAATGACCCAGCTGCCACTTCCCAGTTCAGCCCTCATTTTGCTCTTTCGTTCCACTTTTCGCCCTGTGAGAGCAGTGTGAACGTATTTTCCAGGTGAATTTCAGCAGGAGAAACGCTAAACGCTGCCGTATAGAAATAGGAATAAATGACCTTATTGACTCACTTTATATAATTCTCTATATTATATTTCCATGAAGGTTATAGATAGACCTATGAACATGCTCATAACCTGTTATAATGCATTTATAAGGCATCGTTACCGCTTGTTTTTTGCCTTATATATGAAAAGGCATTACAATTTATAGCGATGTTTATAATGTGTAATATGAATATTCATAAATATGTATAATAATCTGTACAACAGCTTATGAGTGCTTTATAACAAGCTATGAGCATGTTCTTAGTTTATTATAACTATGATGTTCATAGAAAGAGCAACAAACATTTCTGGAGATATATTCTTTAAAGTGGTTATAATGAACTATGAGCAATTTGCTTATGTTATAATGCTTGTGGGGGGAGTTGATCAGGTTGTTGATTGTGGCCTGTTGAATGTTGGTCCACTCCTCTTCAATGGCTGTGAGAAGTTGCTGGATATTAGAAGGAACTGGAACACGCTGTCTTATACGCCGATCCAGAGCATCCCAAGCATGCTCAGTGGGTGACATGTCCGGTGAGTATGCAGTATGCTGGCCATGCAAAAACTGGGACGTTTTCAGCTTCCAGGAATTATGTACAGATCCTTGCAACATGGGGCCATGCATTATCATGCTGCAACATGAGGCATATGGTCGTGGATGAATGGCACGGTATCTCTTGCCTCTTTTCCACCGGAAAGAACCGGGTGCTGGTTCATAGCTAGCGCTAGTGCTGGTTCAAAGTAGGTTCCACTGGCGAACCTTCTAAGAACCGGTTTGCCTTTCCACCGGCTAGAGAGCATCACAGAGCCGAGTGTGACGTCACTGTATACATGTCATGTGTCCCAGCAACGTTAGCGCAGCAGCGACAAACACAAACACAACAACAATGGCGGATGTTGCTTTACTGTTAATGCTCATGGCTTTGCGAACCTACATTGGCATCCAAACGTGGCGAATAAAACGTGTACGTGCGGCTCCGTGTAATCTGTATAAACGGAGGTTGTAATCGATAAAGTACATAACGTTATTTTATCGTTAACACAGAAAAAAATTTTGTCTTAGCATGTAGCTACCTACTATCATGTGTGCTGATAATATATCATATCGTGGTAAAGTAAAAATGTATTAAACATTAGTATACTTAAGGTATATTATCAAATGCGCTAACAGTAGCCCCGCCCACAGCTCCTGACACAATCGGTTCTTAAGTCTAGACCAGCAACGTTTTGGTGCTACTTAAGAACCACTTTTCCTGGTTCGGAGCTGGTGCTTTGGCGGTCGAAACAGAAAGAACTGGTTCTAAATTAGGCTCTGGCTCCGAACCAGCACTTGAACTGCCTTGGTGGAAAAGGGTCATCTGTGCATTCAAAATGCCATCAATAAAATGCACCTGTGTTCGTTGTCCATCACATACGCCTGCCAATACCACAACCCCAGCGCCACCATGGTCCACTCAATCCACAATCAGCAAACCGCTCACCCACATGACACCATACACGCCGTCTGCCATCTGCCCTGTGCAGTGAAATCTGGGATTCTTCCGTCAAGAGAACACCTCTCCAAATTGCCAAACGCCATCGAATGTGAGCATTTGCCCACACATGTCAGTTACAACGACGAACTGCAGTCAGGTCGAGACCCCGGTAAGGACGACGAGCATGCAGATTAGCTTTCCTGAGACGGTTTCTGACAGTTTGTGCAGAAATTCTTCGGTTATAATGGAGTGGTTACACGTGGTCTGCGGTTGTGAGGCCGGTTGGATGTACTGCCAAATTCTCTGCAACACCTTTGGAGGCGGTTTATGATAGAAAAATGAACATTCAATTCACAGGCAACAGCTCTGGTGGACATTCTTGCAGTGAGACAATTGCATGCTTGCTTAAAATCTGCACATTATAGAGTGGCCTTTTATTGTGGCCAGCCTAAGGCACACCTGTGCTATAATCATGCTGTCTAATCAGCATCTTTATATCCCTCACCTGTGAGGTGGATGGGTTATCTCAGCAAAGTAGAAGTGCTCACTAACACAGATTTAGACATATATTTATGTACAATATTTGAAAGAAATAGGTCTTTTGTGTACATAGAAAAAAGTCCTAGATCTTTGAGTTCATCTCATGAAAAATGGGGGGAAAACAAAAGTGTAGTGTTTATAATTTTGTTCATTGTATATGAAACTTAAATACATTCAGTTACTTAGTGGGTGTGTAACATGTGTTATGAAGACTACTTATAATGCATTATAACCATTTCCAGAATATGTAATAATGTGTAATATGTAAATTTATACGGCAACGCTTTCACGCCACATGATTTTGTTCCCTTTCTCCGCCTCTTTCCTGTGATCGATTGATTACTCCAATGCGTTCACTTGTTCACAAGCCCTATCTTTATTTTTTTATTTATTTTGCATCTATTTGTCCTCTCTCACTGTGGAATCTTATCCCAAGATCACATCGTTATGCCTAAGCCGCGTTTTCCGAGCGCCATGTTTCCTGGTTTTATCTCTGTTTGCTTTATAAATATTGATGATCCTCATCCAAATAAAGCGATTACTGAGTTTACACACTTACTTCCCGTTTTCAACAAACCAGACTGTTCCAGAAACATGTTAAGAATCTATTCTTAGCTCTATATGTGTTACTAAAATACTCCATGCAGAATAAATTAAGCAAGTCAGAGTCGCAGAAGTAAAAAATTCAGCTTTCAGGCCAGCGGGTGCTTTAGCTTTAGCTCTAAAATAGAACAGTGAGGTGGAAGAGCATGATCACGACATTCTCTCTTGTGCAGCTAAGAATACATAAGCATGTGGGAAGAGGAAGGGAAACAAATAATGCACCAGAAGATATTCAGATACGCAAACCCACAGCATCTCGATAAGCTTTCTTTAATGATATCCACCTCACAGGGTTATCAGGCCTGGACTTGCAGTAATGGACATATTCGACAGGTGTATCGTTACCATACTGTTCTAAAAATATCTGCTTAGATTTACAGCACTGGCTTCGATTCGGTTTGAATGTCGTGGGGAGGTTGAAGACTGAACAGATCTGATATTCTTTTGTCTATAGAAACAAATGAATTTGTGGTTGAACAAACACTCACGGTGTCTCAGAGAGCAGAAATGGGTTTGACCAACATTTACAAATATTTGTGTGAAAAAAAAAAACATTCGAAGCACCTAGTATTTTAGTATTCTAGAGAAAAACAGAAATACTGATGAAACACTAGAAATTCTTACAATCCTGAGTGTCTACATTCATATAAGCTTCATATTAACACCACTGTGGAGTGAGACATGAGAAAGACGCTCAATCATCAACATGAACACAATAAAAACAGGGATCTATAACTATCTATCTATCTATCTATCTATCTATCTATCTATCTATCTATCTATCTATCTATCTATCTATCTATCTATCTATCTATCTATCTATCTATCTATCTATCTATCTATCTATCTATCTATCTATCTATCTATCTATCGATCTATCTATCTATCTGATTAAATGAATGTTTTATTAAACAATAAAATAAATGCCACAGGACATGAACACAGTGAGTGTAAAACTCATTAAAACTCATACTGTCTACAGCAGACAGCATAACGTGAGGTAACCTTGTTGTCGTTGATAATAATCCGAATTTTTAAAAGTAAAATTATAGCTAAGATTATGTGGAGTGACATCACTCTCTCTCTCTCTCTCTCTCTCTCTCTCTCTCTCTCTCTCTCTCTCTCTCTCCCCATCTCTGGGAAGCGATGCAGAATAATCTGTGATAAACTCTCACATCGCATGCAGTAATCAAGCAATGTAGAGAGATAGTTTGGCGATACCAAGTTGTGCGAAGGGGGGAGGGGGCAACACACCCTGAAAACGCAGAGGACGGGAGGTAAACTGGATCCTGTACCCTTTTTCTGAGAGTGGTGTTAACCTTGCACAGACCCTACTGCTGTCCGAAGCACCAGAGGCAGCGAGGCAGGCAGTAGGGAAAGCGGGCCGTCTGCTTTGTGGCAGGGAGTTCAGCTTCCAGCTGAGGGTCCAACTCCTCGTCACCATCGATTTTTTTCAACAGGTCAGCCTGGTAGGCCTGCAAAACTGCCATGGTGTTCAGGGCCAGACCCACCTGACCTGCTGCCGTACAGGCCTTACCCACAAGGGCTGAAGTAGCTCTACAACTCTTAGATGGAAGTGCAGGCTATGAGAGAGATAGCTCACAAGCATTTTCAATCCCAGGCATTGCCCCATACCTATGACTTTCATGCCCTATAATGGCTGAAAAGTCAAACATGGCCGGGGGAAAAAAGACGCGCTGAAAAGGGATTTCCCCAAGACCGTGACACCTCAGCATAGAGGTCTGGGAAAAACAGCAGCCATCTGCGTGGAGGTGGCCTGTGGCCTGAAGTCAGAAAGTGGTCATCTAGCTTAGAGCTAAGAACACTAACCCCCTCTTCAGGCCAATCTAAATTCAATTTAGAAACAGCGCGTGTCACCACGCCCAACCAGTATCGAGCTCCTCAGAGCCTGACGTGGAAAGCAGCATGCTCTCTTCCGGGTCAGGAGAAATCATTGCAAGCTCCCGAAAGCAAAACCGAGATAACGGAGTCAGGGGAGAGGGCAAAAGAAAGGGAAAGTACCATCTCTTGCTCCGCTTCTGCTAACTCAACCTGTGAACCCCATGATCGAAGCCCAAACCACGGGTTGCAGGTGCTTGGCTTGAAAATACAGCCGAGTAGGATCAGAGCTTGCACAGAGGGAATTCCTCACAATGCAGCCAGACATGCTCCTCTCCCAAACAATTTTTATTTTTTATTTAATTTTTTTTTTCCTGTACTAGACAGACAGGACAGACATTCGACACAAATACACAGAGTGCTTCCTGAAGACAAAGAAGCTAGAGTAATGTGACGTAGATGTCCTTATATGGACTTGCTGGAACGTGATCATTTTGTCACATGACCTTCCCGAGTCGTTGACGTGTGTACACACAGAGCTTCAGACACAACGTCCTCACATAGCGTCAGCCCCGATACAGCGTCGAGTTCCCTCGAAATGGAATATCAGTTCTGCAGACTGAAAAAAAAAAACAACAACTCAAGGTTCTTCAAGGATTTCTTGTATGGTTGAGGTTCTCATTGCAATAGAGAGTCCTGCTTTGAAGATTTTCTAAAAAGAACAACTCCTTCATAGGATCTTACATCAAACATTTATGGTTTTCCCCAAAAGAACAAGATAATAAATTCTTTAAGGCGCTACACTCTTGGAGACAAACAATAAAGTGTCCTTGGGCAAAAAAATCCTTTACGGTTGTATATAGAACCAAAACACTTTTCTCTAAGGCTTGTATTTGGAGCTCAAAAGAACTTCAATATTTACATGGGGAAAGTTACTGTTACAGTAGAGATGGGCTGCTCACCTTCTTAGGTCAATCTTCTAATGCAGAATTCCCGTTAATCATTCATTATTCATGAACGTTTTTGAACAAAGCTCTTCCTGCTTTTTACAGACTGCAGTAGAGCACAGGTTGTGAAGGAGCATGTCATCGGATGGACGTATTAAAGAAATGAGCCTCTTATTGAACGAGACTTGGTGTTGATTCCGAATGAGAGTGGTACTGATTCAGTATGAAATGGGGCACGGCGAGGAAGAAGGCATGAATTAAACAGTAAACAAATCAGTAAGTGAATCAGTAAGTGAATCAGTGAATGATTCAGTGAACAAATCAGTGAGTGAATCAGTGAATGAATCAGTGAACAGATCAGTAAGTGAATCAGTGAATGAATAGGTGAACAAATCAGTGAGTGAATCAGTGAACAAATCAGTGAGTGAATCAGTGAACAAATCAGTGAGTGAATCAGTGAACAAATCAGTGAGTGAATCAGTGAACAAATCAGTGAGTGAATCAGTGAATGAATAGGTGAACAAATCAGTGAGTGAATCAGTGAACAAATCAGTGAGTGAATCAGTGAACAAATCAGTGAGTGAATCAGTGAACAAATCAGTGAGTGAATCAGTGAATGAATAGGTGAACAAAACAGTTAGTGAATCAGTGAACAAATCAGTGAGTGAATCAGTGAATGAATCAGTGAATGAATTAGTGAACAAATCAGTGAGTGAATCAGTGAATGAATCAGTGAACAGATCAGTAAGTGAATCAGTGAATGAATAGGTGAACAAAACAGTTAGTGAATCAGTGGACAAATCAGTGAGTGAATCAGTGAATGAATCAGTGAACAAATCAGTGAGTGAATCAGTGAATGAATCAGTGAACAAATCAGTGAGTGAATCAGTGAACAAACCAGTAAACCAACAATGAACAAATCAATTAGTGAATCAGTGAACAAATCGGTGAATGAATCAGTGAATGAATCAGTGAACAAATCAGTAAGTGAATCAGTGAATGAATCAGTGAACCAATCAGTGAATGAATGAGTTAAAGAATATGAAGAGAACTGGGATGCAGCCAATTCCACCAGTTTGCCAGATTTAGTAGAAATGTGACTGACTAAAGAAACAGAACCTACAAAATGCTAAAGATGCTGAGGTCGTGATATCATAATGTATACAATATTTGAGGTGTCAGATATTATTATTATAATCCAAAAAAAGCATGAAGCTCACAATTTCAGTATTAAATCTTAATTAAACATTAACTCTCCACAAAGCCCAAGTGGGTAGCTTTTTATTCATCTTGGTGTAGTTTTATTGTTTATCTGGCAACGTGAGGCTGTTGTTGATAAGAAAATGTCAAAGAGAAAATAAATAAATAATAAATAATAAATCTTCTTTTTTGACTTTTGTCTAAAACTAAAAACTGTCCTGTTTGAGATTCTGTATGAAGACATTAGACAATTCCACGTCTCACCACATCTAAATTCTGTTTCATCGCAAGATCCGACGTGTCTGAAATAGTGGCATAAATGAATGAATAAAATGTTTCCAAGAATAATAAAAATGCAGTGTTCCATTAAAGCTGCAGAGATTCTGTTTCTCTGCTGCAGTCCTGATGGAATAATGTATAATTCAAGGGTCCGGAGTGGACAACCTTTTACAGCTGAATAGAAAAGTGACAGGGAGGAGAATTCATGAAAAGCCATTTACTCTTCACTGCTCATATCCTCAGGTACGGTTCAGAAGTTGAGCCGGCTTCGGTTCGAACTCGGTCATGTTATAAGTGGAGATGTGTCCAAAGGAAGAGAGAGAGAGAGAGAGAGAGAGAGAGAGAGAGAGAGAGAGAGAGAGAGAGAGAGAGAGAGAGAGAGAAGAGTCTCAGACACCATGTAATCGCACACTGATGACAGGTGAAAAGGTTGAAATTGCATCTCCAATCGGTCACTGTTCTGTGTACTGACCTCTCTGAAGTGAAAAGCATCTATTGCCATGGACAACTGTCCTTGAGGACATATATGCTGAAAGAAAATGAAAACGACAGACCTGCAGACGAACAATAACAATGCAGACACAAGGACATGCAGTGCACGAAAACATGCAGCAATCATTCGGCCGAGACCATGAAGCAACTCAAGACTAGTCCCCTCGGGGCTCAACACCATTAGTCTGTTAGAAAGGCTTTATGAACTAGAGAGAGAGTGAAAGAGAGAGAGAGAGAGAGAGAGAGAGAGAGAGAGAGAGAGAGAGAGAGAGAGAGAGAGAGAGAGAGAGAGAGAGAGAGAGAAGAAGGGCTTTTGGTCCAGCCTTCTTTTCCATTTCTCATTGTGTAAACAAGATTATACACATCTATGGATTCTGTTCGAATTTCAGCATTTTTGCTGCAGGAAGCTGAGTAAAAACTTCTGCTACGAAAACACCGTTATACAACTGAAGGGCTCAGCTATAGATCCCCTGGGTCCTAGTGAACTCCAGCTAACAGAATCCTGGGTTTATATAGTCAGAGGTTTCACACTGCTCTTACTTTCCCCGGGTTAACACTGAATCCTGGCTCTTCATGATCTGACCTTGTTTCACTCTGTACATTCTTAATCCCTGCTGTAAACGTCTTCTAATTTGTATATTCAAGCATCGACAACCCTGATTAAATAAACCCAGCATGTTACTACTCCCATAATATCGTGCACTATTATATAAGACTTGCACATTTTATGAACAGCAGATATGTTAATCCCTCTCCAATGCTTCTCTCTTTCTACCCATCCCGAGGCATCCAGAAACTGTACCAGCTCCGATCGTCTCCCGTGCGATGAAGATTTTGGACCTCCACTGAGACGAGGCCGACTCTGTGAGAATCCTGAAGCATCTAGAGATCTACCAGCTCCAGTTAGACTCTGCTATACAATAGAGGAGACGTGAACTCTATGTGATCTTTTGCATCTATACAACATTTGTGAGACTGTACATTTATAATCACACCCTCCAGTGTCACCCAGATGAGGATGAGGTCCCCCTTTGAGTCCGGTTCCTCTCAAGGTTTCTTCCTTTACCATCTAAGGGAGTTTTAACTTGCCACTGCTGCCAGAGTCACCTCAGACTTGCTCATTGGGGATAAATACATACACATTGTGAACTAAATCTATCTAATATTAATCTTGAATTTTGTACTCTATTAATCTTTATGTTATTCTTCTGTTCTATGTTTATGTTCTGTAAAGCTGCTTTTTATAACCGACTTCTGATCATATTTCAGTGTGACGTATTTCACCCTCGCTACGACGCTCACTTCCTTGATGCTCAGTGTTTTGCTGCTTGACTCTATTTACTTTATCTCCTACGCTACGGTTTTGTTCAGTGATGCTCAGCTACGTCCTTGTTTTCACCTGATATGAGATTTTCAGTTTCTGATTGGATGTCTGTTGCTAAGCAACTAGCCGTAACATTCGAACGTGGCGTCCTTTCACAGCGTAAACGTTTGAGTAGTTAACGCTGTAAAAGACGTGCTAATCCTGCTTCAGAGCAGAGTCTCATAACTCTGAGCTTCATAAAAAAACAGGGTTTAGATTGATGAACACATTTCTCAATGATGTACAATCACCTACATATCAAATGTGCTAAATATAAAAACAATGCATGTGCATACAATATAAATTAGCTACGTATCTCCTAATCATCAGTGCTAATGTCTTGTGTTACAAAGAGACCGGGAAGTTATCTTTCCTGAAGAATTTCCAAAAGAACTTCATCTTAAAAATCTTTTCTCAGTACTTTTTTCAGCCTAAGTTATGAAAGCATGAAACGACGGTCGACGTTAGCAACTGTGCATTTTCTTACAAAATGGTCTGAAATTCCATTGTTTCTATTTCCCTCTTGCCACAAAGACGCAAACTCCTTTACGTATGCAATGTGAAAAGGTATCCTCTATCTTTTGTAGATATAAAACCTAAAAATCGATTCAACGATGAACACGACGACTCTGCCCTCTTGTGGCCTTTACTGTAACTACACTCATTTTATTTTCATTCTAATTGAACTAAATGCAGTTCAGGGGCATCACTTTTGCATTAGTGCACACTTGCTGATATTTCCATGCATTTCCCATTAACTATACAACATTGGCAATCATTTATTCCTGTAGAGCGCAGAGATGTTGATGTATAGATCTGATCTGTGGCTCCAGGGTGTGAAGATGTGCTTACTCACAAAAAAGTGCTGAGGTCTGCTGAGGTCTTTAATGATACCATCTTGCCTTGAGCTACTTGCTCGCTTTTATTCTGTATTTATTGATATAATGGATACTTTCAGGGTGTTTAATGCCCTCCTATGTGTAGCAATCTCATTCATTATGGCCAGCTACTAGAAAATGTGCTGTGGTCTGCTGAGGGATGATGTGACGATGCAAGCTTGCCTCCAGCTTCCATACTTCCTATTGAAGGTGTGTAAATACTTTTTCTTTATTAAGTGACTGGTGACTGTGGTTCCAGGCACTTTATTAGGAACACCTGTGCTCGTGTAGCAGCAGCAAACATCTTCACCTTATCTTTAAACCTGAAATGTGGATAGTGTACATATAATAGACAATTATTTTACAAGTCGAGATTTAAATAGTTTTATACTTTTTACACTTTATTAGATGAATGATTTATATGAAACGTAAACGAGGTTTACGGTTTTTTTTTTTTTTTTTTTGGGTACAAGGTAAAAGCTGCATTGTGTTGTTCTTTTTGTTGTTGTTGAGGAAAAAATGACATAAGTTTTTAAATAAATAAATGAGATAATTAGTCAGATAAATAAATGAGATCAGATTTAATTGCATTATTGAATAGTTGAATAAATAAATTAGGTAATTAATCTAATCTTCAAAAAAATCAAATAAATAGTAATAGGTATGGAAATTAAAATATTACTAAATAGTAAATAGTGATAAAATATAAATAAATAAATGAATAAATAGATAGATAGATAGATAGATAGATAGATAGATAGATAGATAGATAGATAGATAGATAGATAGATGGATGGATGGATGGATGGATGGATGGATGGATGGATGGATGAATGAATAAATAAATAAATAAATAAATAAATAAATGAATAAATAAATAAATAAATAAATAAGCCAATTAATTATTTTAATTACATAAACTGTTAAATAATGGAAAAAGTAACCAAACAAATGCAAGGATAACACACCTCATGACACACTGTTAGAGGAAATTAATCAATTTTGAGATCAACTCCTCTTCATCACACCTCGACATCATTTCATTTCCAAGGACAGCGGAATGAAAAGTCTTCCAGGAAAGTCTGCTAATCCTTACTCAAATTGCATAATAGAATAAAAAGTTTAAGTGGCTTAATGATTTTTGTCATCGACGACACACCTCAGATTGCTTCTTCAAAAAAAAAATCAAAACTGATCAAATGAATGTGTGAAGAGTTTTTTTCAGCCACTAGATGGCGATACAGGGAACGTGTAGTTCATAAAGCTGCTCTGAAATTACTGCTGATAGAAATGTTACACAATATGAGCATAAAAATATTACAAAATTACAATTAGTGATAGTAAACAACCATCAGAAATATTACTGTTATTAAAAATGAACTAAAATTAATGTAACTAAACAACACAGTGGCCTAAAAAATGTCTGAAATGGGATTAATTGATAAAATGAATATGATATTACACAGTAATTATCAGTGAATTAGTGTGTGGTGGAGAGTGATTGCGAACAGCGTGTAACTGTCATGGCATCCTCGTTTGCTCTGGGTGCTGAGCCTGCAGTTCTCAGACACTATTTCTGGTCGCAGGTCGAGATGTAACGTCTAAGAGGCTCAGAGGCTTATTGAATGTGGGGTCAGTGCAAAGGAGACATCGCTTTCCTGCTGAACTTTCTCACACATATACGTATTCTCTCTCTCTATCTCTCTCTCTCTTTCTCTTTTTCTCTCTCTATTCAGAACAAGAAATCATCAAGACTTTACACAATGTGACGTATGTCAGAACATCAGTCCGTATCTGTATGTGGAAACACTGGAGCTGGACTCTTACATTCCCCATGTGAAGAAGGATTTCATCATATATGTGCTGTTACCTGACATTATGTGCAAACTATATGATCATGTGAAAAAAAAAAAAAAACCAGCATGTGATAATAAATGATTTATGTGAGAAATGAATCACAGTAAAACAATTACATTGAACCACTGAACATTGTGGTAAAATAACAGAAAAATAAATAAAGGGTAGAAAAAGTCACATTATCTTCCAAAGGTCTCATTATCGCACATGGACACGGCTGGGATTCAACAGACCACCTTCTTCCATTACTCCATGGTTCAGTTCAGATGCTCATTTGCCCAGTGCTGGGGTCAGGATGGGAATTCTAGTGCAACCGGACAGTATCTCCTCAGCCTCATACTAAGCCAGCATTCACTACAGGAGCTCTTCTATGTGATCTGACTGGACGAGTCAGTTTTAGCTCCACATGCGCATCAATGAGCCTTGGGTGCCCATGAATCTGCAACTGGCTCAACAGTTGTCCTATCTCTGGCCTATCAGTAGGCTCGGACCAGACGGGCTAGCCCAGGGGCGTCCAACCCGCGGCTCCCGAGCCGTATGCGGCTCTTTGCCCGGTTTCATGCTGCTCTTACATTCATATCGAAGTTTGTATTTGTGTCTTTTTATTGTGTGTGTTCGCTTCGCTTGAGTTCAATACGGTATTTTCGTCAAACGCACATGTGAGTGGGATGAAAATACCTCAAAGTTTCCCAATAGGAGCAAGATCATTGGTGTAAACAATTTGTGTCAAGTTCGCTCTGAAAATGGCAGGGGGGAAAAAGGGTGATGATCATGTGTGCCCATGTGTATGATGTGGCTCTTTGCGGTAACACAGTAAAAAATGTGGCTCTTGGTCTCTGACCGGTTGGACACCCCTGGTCTATCCCGAATAAGGCAAAACTTGTTTGAACTGACTGGAAGGTTACAATAAGTTCAATAATCACCCTTTACATCTGTGAAGAGCTGAAAAGCATCTCAGAACATGCCAAACTTTGATGTGGCTGGACTAGAACAGTCAAAGACAAGGCTGAGATGAGGAATCTGAGGATAAAGTCGGCTGTTCGTGTATACATACGATTTGATATTCAATAGGATTAAACATAAAAGGTTAATAAAACTTCGAAACACACCCAAACAACCCGTCAGTTTCACCGCGGTTACTGAGGCGTTAAAATAAAAATAATAGAAGCGAGAGTCTAAGGGGTTAAATTTGTTTTTGATGTAAACAATTGCGTGATGGTTTGCACTTGTACTTCCCAAACGTAAACTTTTCCAGTCTAATAGCAGTCTGCTCGTCCTTTCTGTTTAAATGAGCTCAGAGACTTTTCAAATCACCGGCGTTTAACTGACGCACGCAAATGTGCCACGACTCTGGGGACGGCTCCGGAGAATGGCCCCTTGTTAACTTTAATTATTCCCAACATGCGTTTGCACTAATTCAATTGAACTGTTGTGGCAAAGCAGAAGCCCAATTACTGTTAGCACAAAACCATAGGAGCAGCGGGATCACCCACCACATCCTTCATACTGAAACCAAAACATCAACCTGGAGACAACATGTTTATTAAAGAGCAGAAACCAAACTACCTCCAAAACAAAGGCCGCTTGGGAGGGAGACCTGGGACTTCAGCTAGGGGACAGGTGGTGGGTTAGTGTTGTGAATGGCTTCGGTAATGTCTCGTGCTCGTCTCGCACTTATCCAGTTTTAGGTCATTTATAGGGTGCGTTTTTCTAAATATAGAGTGTCTCAAATTTACCCAGATGTCGAGGACAAATGTGACAGATGCTCTAACGCACAATGCCACCTGAGTCACATGTTTTTCTTCTGTCCACGACTATATAATTATTGTTCGGGTTATTTCAGTACGATGTCCACTGTTCCGGGAGTACATTTGCGACCCTGCCCATTGATTGCTATAGTTGGATTTCCAGATGAAGCATCTCAGTTAAACTGTATCCAAAAAAGAAGTTATTAGTTTTACATGATTGTTGGCCAGACGTCGTCTTCTTCTTCAGCGGAAGTCCTCTGTCCCACCATCCCACTCACAATGGATAAAGGATACAGCACTTTTTATTAAGCTTGAGAAAATAAAATATACTATAAGAGGTAATACCTCCCAGCTATTTTCCATAAATGACAACCGTTTATTTCATATTTCATAAGCCTTCAGGTTTTGCCCGGATTAGGTTTTCTTTTTCTTTTGTAAATTTTAAATGACTCGTATTCAATAATTAAAAAAGGGCCAGGACCCGGGGTGGGCGGGTGGGGGGTGTGGGTTGTTCTTTTCTTTTTCTTTTTACTTTCTTTCCATTATTGTTATTATTGTTATTGTTGTAATACTTTTAACTTTACTCCTTTTTCATGTAAAACTAAAATGGGATTCTGTATTGTTATTTGACCTTGTTTCCAAAAAAAAAAGACTTAATAAAAAATAAAAAATAAAAAAAGAGCAGAAAACTCCCTCCTGTGAACATGAACTTTGCCTGCCAGTGATCAAAAAAATGATTCACTTTTGAAATTTGCATTTAAGATAAGCGGTGGTTTCAACGATTTGTTTGTTTAATCTAATTTTTAGCCTTGATTCGTTTATTTTTACAGATTATATCATAACTATATTACGTGTTTTTACTTTCCACTTGATTTATTTCACAGCGGTGGGAGTAAGTCACACATGTACAAGTCACAAGTAAGTCTCAAGTCATGAATGTCAAGTCAAAGTCAAGTCGAGTCTTTGTCAAGAAAGTCTCAAGTCTCAAATTTGCCACTTAAGTCAGACTCGAGTCAAGTCATATGACTCGAGTCCCCCATCTCTGTTTATTTCCACATGATTCATTTCTGAACGTTTTTTTTTAAAGATTCATTGAAATCCACGTCGTTGTTTTCACCTCTTTCTCATTTTGTTTTTATCTAAGATTCACTTTACACATTATTTTTTTCACGATTCGTCATTTTTATGTGCGATTATTTTCCACACGATGAAATGTTTATATTTCTAAATGACATTATTTTTTACATTTTTTTTAAACATTAAACAAACTTTCACATGACTTTTATAATTTTTTTTTATGATTTATTTCAACAATTCGTTTATTTACGCATGATCTATTTATCGAGTTTATTTCACATTCATCGCTTTTCGCAGGTGATTCTTTCAGATGACACATTTATTTAAACCTAGGACTGATTCATTCTCAGATTCTAATCTTTCTCATGACTCTTGCTTTATTTCCACACACAGATTTCCATTTCTTTTTTTCTCACGTGACTTTTTCAAATACAATTCATTCATCTTCCTGTGTGATTCTTTCAAATGACTCATTCGTTTCCACATGATTCATATGATCCATTTATTTATCCATATGTTTCATAGATTTTCCCATTATGTTTATGTTCACACACACACACACACACACACACACACACACACACACACACACACACACATATGTATGTATATATATATATATATATATATATATATATATATATATATATATGTATAATATTATATACATTATATAAATGTAAAATAATGTAAAATATATATATATATATATATATATATATATATATATATATATATATATATATATATATATATATATATATATATATAAAACAGACTGACAAAGGCAATATTCCCGAGCTGAATTAACACAGTCCACTAGATTTTTCTGTTCATGTTAATAGTTAATATGTGGGTTGAACATCAATACAGAACATAATATCCATATTTCCTTCAAAAGAAAAAACATCAAATGTTGTACATTCATCATTGTCATCCCCACACAAAACCCGTAGGTGTCTATAAAAAAAGTATTTCGAATTTATTACTAATTATTTTCCACGTATTAGTCAAAGTTAATGAATTGCTCTCTCTATGAGTAAGTACCCTGTGAGGCATAAATGCAGGCTTCATCTACAATCCTCTTACACGGCGCCTCACCAAGTATGGATTAGACCCGGGGCTCATGGTGACGTCACAGCCTGGGGTCACTTTGAGAAGACTTTATTTGAATGACCACGAAAGACTTGAGACTGTGATTATTTCTACAGGAAAATTATCACCTGTTTTTTTTAATGCAATTATATCAGTACATTTTTTCTGTCTTAATTACGATGGGCGGTGTGATGATGAGGAGACTGAGGTAACATTCAAAAGTTAAAATAATGGACAATGATGTTGACGGACTGCAGGCCTCCAGTGAGATGAGGAAATGTTGGTGTTTTTGGGGTTTGTGGTGGATGAGTGTAAACGGCGTGTACTTCGTTACTAACAGCAGGCACTAAAGATCTCTCCTGGGTGCTGAAGTGGTTTCTCTCTGCTGCTGCGCTTGGAGAGATAGTTATATGGTGCTGGTTTGGTGCATGGAAAACAGACCGTAGAGCTGGAGGAAAAAAAAACACTTGAGAAATGATCAGAAAATGTGTGATGTCTGAAGCAGATGTCCTTTGACGGATAATAAGCTAAATCACTTTTGGACTCCAGGTAAGTCCATATTTTTCCTTTCTACTTGTTTTATTGTTAATACATTTCTAAAAAGTAATGAAGTGGTCAGAAAAAAGAAAAGCAGCAACAAAACATTCTTTTCTTATGCTTTCAGCTATACGTTAGTCTGGCCCCCAAGATGGTCATATAAAATCCACCCATCCTAACGGATATAAAAAGAGGACAATGCAACAAATTCCTCTCCATTTTGTAGGTACGCTGTTGGACTTATCCAGCCGTCCGTGTTGTAACATCCTGAGAAGCAAGCACAGCCTTTCAACACTACCATTTTTCAACTTATGGACCATTCTTGCCGTTTTGACTTTTCCTTGCTGCGTGCAATGCCTCATTTTCAAAGTCGGGGTCGTCGGTCCTTGGAATTGCGACCCTGTTTATTCCAAAACGTTACCTGCTGTAGCTTCAAAGTTAGCCATTAGTAGAATAAACAAGGATGTTACTTTGGACCTGGGTTGTACGATGGACTTTGTGGTTCTCCAAGAACCATGCGAAACGTCGAAAGCTCTGACGACGTTTGTGTATTATGAAAAAGAAGCCGACGCTATCGTGGGACCTGGAAATCCAGGATACTGTAATGCAGCGACGCTCATGGGCAAGAACTGGGATAAAGCTATTTTTTCATGGGCCTGCATCAACTACGAGCTCGATCGAATTCAGAGCTACCCAACGTTCGCTCGGATCTTGCCGTCGCCTACACGGGTGCTTTACACTGTTTTAAAGTATTTTAGTTGGGCCAACATCGGCATCGTGTCCTCTAACGAGGATATATGGGTCGACACGGCTAGCAAACTAGCCAGCTCCCTCAGGAGTCAAGGACTTCCCATAGGAATTGTTGCCTCAATTGGAAATAATGACACAGACATGGAGAATGCACTGAGAAACATCCAGAACGCAGGGGAAATCAAAGGTAAAGCAAAAGCCAGTTCACGGTTAACTCTATAAGGTCAAATAGTCCACGTTGGATGCAGATGTATAAAAGCACACTTTTACTTAAGGCTAATGACCTACAGACTCCTACATATACCCTTTATGACACATGATAACATATGATGACCTAACAGCTAAATCAAATGGATTAATCTTTCATAGTTACATCACCATGATGTTCATGACTTATATCAGCCTGAAAAATGTTATAACCAGACGTTAAGTCAACAAAATCTGACTGTGGTAAATAGAAATAAGAAATTAGAAATATCATGGGTGTCATGTAGCTCTATGAACACTAGTCTTAGTTGTTTAAAGGTGATTATAATACACCCTAAGCAGCCTCTTGTTTTTCTCTATCCTAAAGAATTGGATAAGACAAAAGCTGCAGCTTACTAAGAAACCATAAAGCAGAACATCCTCTGTCCCGGTGGCTTTGTTACGACTCTGAATGGATGACACACATCATAAACACTCATTTTTATTCATTATTAAACACACCTTAGTGTCAGTGAACTAATCAGACCAGAGAGCATAAATAAAGTCTGAAATCTTTCCTCATTAAGGATGTAATGTCTCAAGCCCTGTAGCTAGGCTCTGGTCTAATAAGTTGCCTTAAGCTAACTGATTTAGATAAATAAAAAATAAGAGGTTATTATGATGTCTGTAGCATCATAATAACCTCTTTTTTTGGGTCACTGACACACTTTATTCACTGAAAACATTTTACAGCCATGTTGAGTATAGATAGTGTGCAATAATATTTATGTATTTACATTTATATTCCATATTTAATTAATCACATTGCATGTGTGTATTAAAATCATCCAAAGTGTTCTGATATTGTAGTAGGACGGGAATACACTTGTCAATCACAGTGAAACTAGCCAATCGCAGGCAACCATGAGCTCTTGCAGATCACGTTTTCTTCTGCATGTGTTACTCAGCCCCATAATGCTGCAGCCCTATAATGAAAAGATGCTTGAAGATAAGATGCTTGTGTTTCAGAGGAAGCATGTGACCTGGCTGCTGGGTGGGAATTGGCTTATTGGGTAGAAAAAAGGGGAGTAGTTAAACAAAAATAAATAAATAAATAAATAAATAAATAAATAAATAAATAAATAAAAATCATTAAAATATTTAAGTATTTCTCAGGTTTTCAAGTAAGAATTAAATAAGTATCCGACAAAATATGAAAAAAAATGTATCGATATTCATCATAGGTTAAATAAAGTGTGTCTATCTATCTATCTATCTATCTATCTATCTATCTATCTATCTATCTATCTATCTATCTATCTATCTATCTATCTATCTATCTATCCTATAGACCCAACATGTGTGCTCTTTAAATGAAGTGTTAATGAATCGGCTCTTGAATGAAGCACTTTTACAGCTCTAACCTTTTTTTATCTCTCGCAGTTATCATCATGTGCATGCATTCAGTGCTGATTGGTGGTGAAAAGCAGCTGAATTTCCTGCTAAAGGCCTATGACATGGGGTTAACAAGTGGCAGCTATGTCTTTTTACCTTATGACACTCTACTCTACAGCCTGCCCTACACCAATATCTCCTATTTTACAATTCTGAACAACCCCAAGCTACGAACAGCATACGATGCTGTGCTCACCATTACGGTAGCATCAGATCTGATGTCCTTTAGTCAGGCCTTTAATAAAGCCAAAGAACAGCGGGAGTTAAGCGTTAGCCAGGATGCTCAGCAGGTAAGGGAAAGACAAATTTATAATCACTCTTTATATTATCGTGCTCATGCTTATTTGTCTTATCTCGTGCTGATATGGAGGAATAACAATCGTTGTAAAAGAAAAAAGCTCCATGTTTAAAAGTATTTCTGCACAATGACATGTTACACATCCAAAATCTTTGTTCTTCACAACTTACATGTTAGTACTACAGGAACATAATAATAAACATACAAAGGAAGCCAATGAACTCTTTTATATGAAAGCAAACACCCCTTCGGTCCCTGGTGTAGACTCAAGTATTTAAGCTGAGCCCTAAAATACATTCAGTACTTATTGTACTTAATGTTTAAAAGCTTCCATTACTTTTTTTTTATAAAATAGTTTCCTTTCCCCATACTTCTGAATTTCAGGTTTCTCCCCTTTTTGGTACAATCTACAATGGTTTTTATCTCCTTGCCAAAGCCATGCATAACACCAGAAGAGCCGGCCAATGGTTCTCAGGAACCAACCTGGCTTTCTACACACGGAATCTGACATTTCCTGGCTTTAATCAGAACATCCAGATTGACTCACAGGGTGATGGACAGACCAACTACGTCATCTTGGACACGGATGGCTGGGGGACTGACCTCTACCTTACCTATTTGGTGGACCTTGGCTCAAACATGGTGCGCTATGCTGGCAGGTCCATCCACTATCCTGGGGGTTCTTCTCCTACTGCTGACTCTAGCTGCTGGTTCAGTCCTAAAACCATCTGCACTGGAGGTATTGAGATAACTGGATTAAATTGCTTGCATATGTCTAAACCAACAGTTTCCAAACTAACTTCTATTAATGCCATCTGACCTCGATTGACCTGACAATCTAACTTGTGTGTTGTTTACTCTAGGTGTGGATGTAATCTACGTCATCATAGTGTTTGCAATTATCTTCATTTTCATTGTCGGTGCCATTGGGATAAGTCTGTTTATTAGGTAACTCGTTGCTGTTTTACTTTATGTGTTGAAAATTAGTTGATACACTGATGAGACACTGATTATGGATCGCATGTCTTCTTTTGGCAGGAGGCGAATCCAACAACTCCAGCTGGTGAAAGGTCCCAACAGGATCTTGCTTACTCTTGAAGATCTCAGTTTCATCAATCCCCAGCTTAGCAAACGGGTACTGTGACTCTTTATCCTGGTTTGTTGCTTGATTACATTAAAAGTGTTAAAGCCACCTGAAATTTGTTGGTTGAATAATTTTTGTTATTCCTTAAAGACCTTTTCTTTAGAAAGGGACTTTTTCTTACATTAGCTACATTGACATTTTATAGGACAAAAAATTCTGCGATCTGAAATGCAAAGGGAAAACAAAAAAGTAGTGCCTAAAAGCTTCCGGCTAAATATCAAAGTCATAGTATTGGGAAGTCCAGTAGAGATGTGGGTGCATACGTTGGACCCAATACTCAGAATGCAATACAGCTACATCACAGTTGTGCTGATTTGCAGCAGGGACTTGTTAGCAATTTAGCATGGCTAGTTAATGCAATTTAAGAGCTGACAATCACAAGGCTGTTGATGGCGGTGTGAGCAGGAAAGTTAGAAGCTCATCTGTTTAAGAACAGTGTACAGATAAATAAATGAGAAAGTTGTATCGGCTAAAGATCTATAGTCCTGCTGCATTGCTCTCTTTAAGTAGAGATGAAGCAAGGACTACATTCCACTGTATCGATATTAGCAGGCAGCCAAAAAACAATGACTATATCAAACAATGAAAATTTTTCAAGGTTTCAATAAAAATCATAATGATAAAGATTAATATAAAGGCTGTACTTGGTGGATTTTTCCCTTTCTATATTGTTTCATGTGCCATGTTAGAAAATCACCCTGGAGGAACTCAGTGACTCCAAAAGCGTTGCTGATGAGAAGAGCGTGAGGTCGGCTGAACACTCAATCAACAGTCTGGCAACAGCAACTCATGAGACCTCCAACGTTGCTGTCTATGAGGTAAGCGTTTCTTTTGTGGGTTTTCCAGCTTTGTAAGAACATTACTAATAAAGACTTTTTTTAACAGGGTGATTGGGTGTGGCTCAAGAAGTTTGAGAAGGGTCAATTCAAGGAAGTCAAGCAGAGTACCACCAAAATATTTACTAAGGTATCTGCAACAATGGAACTAAAACTGCTAATCCTTATAACTAGGCTTTTGATCTATATTTTTATTTGTTTCTTCAAATAGATGAAGGACCTCAGGAATGAGAATGTTAATCCATTTCTTGGGTTCTTCTGTGACTGTGGCATGTTTGCTGTGGTCACTGAACACTGCTCAAGAGGAAGTTTACAGGACCTCCTGCGCAATGATGATGTTAAACTAGACTGGATGTTTAAGTCCTCTTTGCTTTTGGACCTCATCAAGGTGTCTTCTAAACTTCTAAGTGACAAAAAAAATGTGTAGCAGAGAATTGGATCTTGTGATTGGTTTGTCTAAACAATCCATAGAGAATAAAAAATATTTTTGAATTATGTGTTTAATTATATCTTTAAAAAAAAAAAGGTCTAAGGATTTTGTCTTGTTTCAAACAGGGAATGAAATATCTTCACCATCGTGAATTCCCTCATGGCCGACTGAAGTCACGTAACTGTGTTGTGGATGGGCGATTTGTGCTCAAGATCACAGATTACGGTTTCAATGAGCTTCTTGAATCCCAGAAAGCTCCAAAGGAGGAACATTCACCAGAAGGTATGATCCTGCTCTCTCTTCTACAAATAAAGTTTACTTAGTCTACAAAAAAAAAAAAAAAAAAAAACATCATATAGCAATAAGCATTAGTTCAGTTCTGGCTTTGTTCCTCAGATCTATTCTGGACAGCTCCTGAGCTTCTCAGGGACCCTGAGAGCCCTCGAAAAGGGACTTTTAAAGGTGATGTATATAGCTTCGCGATCATACTCCAAGAAGTAGTCGTCCGTGGTGCTCCGTACTGCATGCTTGGGCTACCCCCTGAAGGTTAGTTGAATGAACACATCACAGTTCGAATAAAAATTTCTAAACATTTCCATTGTGAAAAATCCTTTTTTATGTTATTATTGTGCTCATTGTGTTTCGTCAATGAACTTGGTTTAGAGTTGCCTGTTTGTTTGGTGGTCACTTTGTACCATCTTGTATCTCTTGGCCACCCTAAAACGAGCGCTAAATTGTATCTTGTATTTTCTGCAGAGATCATTAGGAAGGTGAAGAAACCTCCCCCTATGTGCAGGCCTACGGTTGCTCCAGACCAAGCTCCCCTAGAGTGCATCCAACTGATGAAACAATGTTGGAGTGAACAGCCTGACAGGAGACCTGCCTTTGATGAAATATTTGATCAGGTAGATCTGATGCCAGAGCATTTTGTTACTTCCAATTAGTTTATTGAGCCAGTGTACTTCCTACAAGTGTAAGCAGTCTGGGCTTCACAAGTGCAGTGTCAGAGGATATAAGCAATTTAACAGCCAATCTGGACATCTGCCAGATTATGTGGGAAACGCTGAGCTGCTGTATTCTCCTCTTAGCACACTGACCTATTGTGTAGTTGGCAAATTGAATCTGTTCATGTGCTTTAGAGGAAGGGATTACCAATGGACAAATCTTTGTAGAAATATACCTTTCAAATGTATAATTCACACAATCTACTTCATCTCTTAGCGGTATATTTTGACTTGAATCGACTTGAATGAAAATTCATTTATAATCAATACAACATTTCTGTACCCCTTTTAAAGTTCAAGCTTATAAACAAAGGCAAGAAGACCAACATCATAGACTCGATGTTGCGCATGCTGGAGCAGTACTCCTCAAACCTTGAAGATCTAATCAGAGAAAGGACCGAAGAGTTGGAGATAGAGAAACAACGGACAGAGAAACTACTGTCTGAAATGCTCCCGCCGTAAGAATGTATTAAATATATAAGATGTGACGTGATGTTCGCTTTATGAAATACACACTTCACTTTAGAGCTGTTTTGGTTTTACCCCTCCTGAACACCAGGGATGGTGAGATTTGCTTAGATCAAACGGATATTCAATGCAGAAATTTTTCATGACAGGAAAGCTATTGCCCCAGAACACTAGTTTTTACGGTTTCCCTTCCAAAGCCTCACAAGTCAAACCATTACAAGCTGACCACTCTTTAGCACCATGGCTGTTTTTGAGATGTGTTCAAGTGCTGCCCTGTTTCTGAAACCTGGGGCTATCTCTGTATATGATGACTGGCTCTTAGGAGCAGGTCACTGTTATACTATTTGTAGACATTGATTGTTGATGGCAGGTGATATCAGTAGGCCACTTGGCTTGCTGCGTCTACAAGCTTTTAGGAAGCGTATTATCGACAGGCGGCTGTACATTAAATACTACAAAGGAGAGACTCAATCTTAATCTAATCTATTTTGGATTTCAAAGAAACAATGGCCAATAAGATTTATAGTAAGCATTGATGTGTCCATGGGGGCACGGCGGCTTAGTGGTTAGCATGTTCGGTGTTCGATTCCCGCCTCTGCCTTGTGTTTGGAGTTTCCTCCTGGTACTCCGGTTTCCTCCCTCGGTCCAAAGACATGCATGGTAGGTTGATTGGCATCTCTGGAAAATTGTCTGTAGTGTGTGTGTGTGAGTGAATGAGAGTGTGTGTGCCCTGCGATTGGTTGGCACTCCGTCCAGGGTGTATCCTGCCTCGATGCCCGATGATGCCTGAGATAGGCACAGGCTCCCCGTGACCCGAGAAGTTCGGATAAGCGGTAGTAAATGAATGAATGATGCATCCATTCCTGGTTGCAAAGCAGTGTGTACCAGCCTTGTGTGAGATTAGAACACAAAAACCGGGTGAAATTATGGATGGTTGCTCTGGTTTTCAGTTTGTATTTTTGTTCCACTTGACCAAATTCAGATAATAATCATTAAGACTGCACAAGGCTGCGGAACAAATTAAGTCTCTACCTATCTCACTACCAGTGTCTTATCAGGGCAATGATTCAGGGACAAACCTATTGCCAGAGCAGTACGCTCACTTGGAGAAAATGCATTGGCCCATGACTGGCCTCACCATCTAATACAGTGATCCCTTGTTTATCGCGGTTAATGGGGACCGGAACCCTTCGCAATAGGTGAAAATCCGCGAAGTAGGATTGGCTCTAAGTTTGACCTTTTCACTGATGGTTATCATCTTCCTCTTCCTCTTGGGCTCACTAGAGTAATCTTTCACAGGGGCACGGCAGTTAGGAGGCATTGTAAGGGCTTAACGAAACATTGTTCAAACACAATACGTGAGACACAGTTGACAGCGTGAACGAGAGTGGCGAGATACAACAAGGGAAGAAGCTGGGAGAGGATGCTATGATGCGCAGCCAATCGGCTCAGATCTCGCGCCGGGAACCAATCATGTGCCCGTGGTTATGTAAAAAAACTTTGAGAGAGTTTCTCTCTTTGTCTGGCATCCTGGGAAAGTGTTTTTATTTTTATTTTTCGATGAATATTTTTGGAAAATCAGAGATGCACTGAGGCCGCGAAACTTGAACCGCGAAACTTGAACTGCAAAGTGGTGAGGGATTACTGTATACACCTTTCCTCCTCTGCTACACAGCATTTGGAGTCCTGCTTGCTTTCCTGAAGGCCAGGAAGACAATAGCTTAAATCAGAACACCCTGGTGGAATCTATGACATTGTATACGATGCACTACCACAGGGATTTTAACCTCCCCTGGCAGGATAAAACACAGTGCTAGCAACACATTTAACTGTCGGTCTCAGAAACATAGATACCAGGGTTTGCCATCACTCTGAATTAGTGCTAACCAAATGAGAACCCAAGAAGGTTCCAGAAAAAAAATGGCTGCTTCATAGTAATATCTACAGAAAACACTGCACCGTTTTGTGTCACTTTCTGACTTATTTTGGTCTCAAGTGCAAGAAAGTATACAGGTTATTCTCACCATCCCTCTATGAGTCGAGTTCATATAACTATAGATACATATACAATATAACATTCTCTTTTATGTGTGATTATAAGAAGAAGTTTGATAGTTATTAATTATGCACATATAGTGAATTGCTCTATTGCTTTAAATTCTTTTGAAATGACATGTTCTAGTCTTATTCAAGAGCCTGACATCTTACAGATCTGTGGCTGAGGCACTGAAAACAGGTGCGACGGTGGAGCCAGAGTACTTTGACCAGGTTACCATCTACTTTAGTGATATAGTGGGTTTCACAACAATCTCCTCACTCAGCGATCCAATCGAGGTTGTAGATCTGCTCAATGACCTCTATACACTATTTGACGCAGTGTTGAGTAACCATGATGTATACAAGGTAAGATCAGAATGGATGTATCCATTATGCTAATCTGTAAATGGACTATTTTTACAATACAAATTTTTGCTTACTTACATGTTATGTTAGTATTTCCCTAAAATATCTTGAACTGATAAGGTGGTAACAGAAAGAGAATTAAAGATTGCACATATTAAGCTTAGGGAATTTAGCTAGTTTGTTAACGACAGAAATTTTTAAGATTTTATTTGTTAACAAATAAAGAAGTTTGTGAGGACCAGTTAGCAATGCGCTACGGTTACTTATAGTAAACTATTGTATATTTGCAGCACACAATATCTGTCATGAATGCGGGAATAAAACGGACCCAAATGCAGGATAGCCAAATAAACGGGGTTTAATAACAAAAGACACGAAACATGACACGGACTATAGACAGGACAACAGGACAAAACAACAGTAGATTCCGCACTGCACAAGGCAACGCAGCAAAGTTAAATAAACAAAGGTAATGACAATGGGAAACATGTGTGTGGATACTGGAGGAGCAGACAAAGGCAGGGCAGACACTTGAAGAGGAACATATACAAAACGCACATGGTCAAAGTCCGGGTCCTAACAATATCACTAAACTCAGGATTTCTTTCTGAATTGACCATTTGGCTAATGGCCAATGTTCTCAATGTGTAATAAGTCAATGGAATATAGGTGTAGTGCAGCATGATAGCACAGCAGATGTTCCTAGCCAATTTTTCTCAGTTTCTTTCCCCAGACTTTTAAACAAATGGTTTAAAATTGCATGTTTAGAGGCACTGTAATCTATTCATCCTTGCAACCCAGGAAACAATTATTTTCCCTGGTAGGTGGAAACCATTGGAGATGCCTACATGGTCGCCTCAGGGCTTCCAAAGAGGAATGGGAATAAGCATGCAGCTGAGATTGCCAACATGTCCTTGAACATCTTGAGCTCTGTGGGATCTTTTAAAATGCGTCACATGCCAGAAGTTCCAGTCAGGATAAGAATAGGCATTCACTCAGGTAGGTGACTTCAGTTAGAACCTGAATAATTGGCTGTGTGTAAAGTCATCCAGTTTATTGGACTTTATTTTAACAGTATCTCAAGTTTATTTGCCAAAGTGTGAGGAAATTAAACTTTTCTGAACCACAGACACTCACAATGGAGGTGCTGTGGCCTTCAGAAGTAATAATAATAATAATAATAATAATAATAATAATAATAATAATAATAATAATAAGCTCTAGAATAATCACCCCTCAAAGTAGAGAGATGTCTGGACACCATTATTTATAGAACCATTATGGCTCCAGTGTTTTCAGGTTAATTCACACCTCCTAACTTGCCAAATTAACACATTTCATGATGCTAAAGAAAATAGATACAGAGATAATGACGTTAATGGGCAGAATTTAGGTACAAATCTACAGTATCCAGAATAAAGGGTGGGACTTGGAAATAAGCAGTAAACCACAGTAACAAACTAAAGAACATTTAAATGTTCTGCAGTCTGCTTGTGGAAATAACACTCACCCAAAGTGCACTGTCTCTCTATAGGGTCATGTGTTGCTGGAGTTGTGGGTCTAACAATGCCTAGATACTGCCTTTTTGGTGATACAGTCAACACCGCCTCTCGTATGGAATCTACGGGATTGCGTGAGTAAATATTTTTGTAGACTTTCTGTTAATGCGCCACAAGTATTTTCTAAAAAACTGCATGACCTGAAGTATTTTTTCTTCTTATAACACAGCTATTATAATTATTTGAATTGAAGTATGATACAGCATACCTTTTATCCATCTTACACAAGCAAGAGTGCAGTTATCACCGGCTGTGCATTGCCAGAGACATGAGTAAACTTGTTGTCTTTTCCTCCTTTCCATCTTCAGCTGACAATTCCTGAGAAGTTCATTCATTATTTAGGTGTAGATCAATAGGGAAGATGTTTAATTACCGGTTTGTGACAAATCCTAGCATATCCAAGCTGCCACTGCTGGGCCCTTGAGGAAGGCCCGTAGTCCTCAACTGCTCGGTTATATAAACAAAATAAATATAAGTTGCTCTGGATAAGAGCTTCTGCCAAATGCCATTAATGTAAATGATGTCCCAACTCTGCTGTAGTAAGCGTTTCACAGACAGACAAGCGAGTGATACAGAGATCGAAACATCTCAAGGTTATAGGAAATAGGACTCTGCTCGACCAATCAGTTTAATGGACCAGAACTGACTGTTGTATAATCAATTTGGCATTTGTTCTGCAAGGCACATTCCTCTTATCAACTCACATTATATCAGCTAACAGTCTTTTCTTTGGTCTTCTGCCTCTGTTTTATAAAAATGCACAGCTGCTCATGTTTCTCCTGGAACAGTTACTAACGAATACAAGGTTCTGACACTGGAGGCTGCTTTCATAGATGTTAACCCTTGTATGTTGTTCGTATTTTTGTTACTCAACATTTTATGTTAAAATACTGTACAGATGTTTACTTCATCCCAATTACAAGCAATATAAACAGCATATATGGTTAATATTTGCCCTTTACCTTTATTACATCACATTTTTTAATTAAAGTGCTACTCGTGGTTTAATAGTTTTTCAAAACTATTGATGTTTATGAACATGGGTCCCACAGACCCGAACATCATACAAGGGTTAAATAAGCCAACAAAAATAAAGTACATTTTTTTTTTCCATGAAGAAAATCTTTGAATATACAATTTTCTTAGTTGCATAAACTTCTTTAATATGTTTATTAATAGTCTTAGGGTGTGCAAGTGCTAGCCTTAAGGGACCTTGTAAAAGTTGCTACTACAAAATAATATACAATAATTAAGACCTTGATGGCATAAATCTAGAACAAAAAAATTTAATTGAGCATTTTTAATTGTGCCGGACAAAACTTTGGCGCGTAACTTATCCCGCAGCTTTTGTCCTAGACCCATGAATGAGGTGTCAAATTGACCGGCTCATTGAGGAGAGGTGTGCTATTATAAGCGATTGGAATTCCAGAATTCCCGGTACGGAAGCTCAAAATGGCTTTTTTTCCCATAGACTTCCATTATAAATTTTGGAGGTTCATAACTCTCGGTAAGTTTTCGAGTGATTACTCCGGACAAAGGTTTATTTCAGTAGCAACTTTTGTCCAAAAGTATTGGCACCCCACCGGGTATTCATGTGACGTGTGTGTGTGTGTGTGTGTATATATATATATATATATATATATATATATATATATATATATATATATATATATATATATATATATATATATAAAATAGGTCAGTTTACCCAAACACCACACATCTGATCGGTCTGTTGTGGTATAAGACAATGATATTGTATAGCTGTTCCTGTTATCTCTTAACACTCAGGTTTTCTTACAGCTTATAGAATTCATGTGAACATAAGCACTTTGAAGATTCTCCAATCACTGAATGAGGGCTATCAGATCGAAGTTAGAGGAAAGACCGAGCTTAAGGTACAAACCCTTTCGATTCATTTTCCATACATCATGTGTTCTCACCTTCATCTGCTCTTCATACGTTCTCACTAGTGTAATAAAAGCAACGACAATACGCTCCAGCTTCCTTTATTTTCTCTATATACCTCTGTTTGGAAAACATAATCAGCATATAAAATCAAGAATGTTTTTGACAGTGAATTTAAAATGGCTGATTAGACCTGAAACTCTGACTTATTGCATCTCGTCGGATTTGATCTGTTGTCTGATGTGTGTTCAGGGTAAAGGGATTGAAGAAACATACTGGCTCGTTGGGAAAACGAACTTTAATAAGCCTTTACCGAAGCCTCCTGAGATCAAAGCAGGGTAAGAAGATGAATTATCTTAAATATATATCTTAATTTTTTACTATATTAATTCTTTTTTCTCTTTATGTTTAACTTCTGTACTATGTTTATGTTCTGTAAAGATGCTTTGACACGAAGCCCATTGTTAAAAGCGCTATACAAATAGACTTGAATTAAATTAAATGCTAGTATGACTTTAATACCGAGAAAAAAAATGTATGTACTATATAAATGTGTACTGGGTAAAATACTACACTGTTATCATTATTTTTCTTTTTTTCCTTTTTTGGAATTGATTATTTAATCTTTACTTACTTACTTATTTACTTACTTATTTACTTACCTATTTACTTACTTACACTTAATCTAAATTGTTGGATGGTGAAATCTTGTGCATCAGGGATAACCACGGTTTGAGCGCTGAAGACATTGCTGCTTACAAGAAAAAGAAAGCTGAGAAAAAGGCTTGAGGTTCTGAGTGAGAAAGCACGGAGGTAGCGACTCGCATGCCGCGCTGTATCGTGTGATGTGTGGTGTTAAAGATGACCTGATTTGTTTAGTGAAATCTTTGGAGTAGTTGTTTTTTGTTCGCTTGCCTCACCATCGTTCGTGTTTCATCAGTATGTGGGATTTAGTTTGGTTTCTTTTCTTTTCAGTAGAATGCATGCACGGTGACGCTGATCTGATATGTGATGTGCGGATAAGTGCAAAAGTTTGCATCCCCTAATAAAATGATCATATTTTCAGATGTTCAGTCATGTTCAATCATAGCATGGTTATAAGCCGACATGATACTGTGATAAGTTTAATCGATACTATTTAATGTGAAATAAATGTGAACTTTTTTTCTTTTCTTATCTTTTTGGTCTTTAAATTAGAGATGTTGAATAGAAATCTATCAATTTAATAGCAATTTTAATATAGGTTTAGCAGATTGAGAAACAACCAATCGCAGGAACGTTAAATGAGCATATGATACTGTGTTGTTGACAAAAAATACAGGTGAAAAGATTTTCACCCAGCACCTAAAGGGGAGGCAAACTTTTGCATTTTATAAATTGCAAATATTATGTGTATCAAATTTTTTTGGAATCATTTTTTAATTTGAAATCAGATTGAAATCCGAGGTTTTCTGAAATCTCTGATTCTTTTATGTGATATTCTCATTTTAGGGATAACTGGCAGGACATGGTGACAGAAGAGATCAAGGCGATTTTCCGGAAAGCAAACAGACAAGTGGACAAGCCCAAAATCTGAAAGCGAAGTAGAAAGACACAGGAAAAAAATGACAAAGACGAAGGAGAAAGAATATAGGTTGGCTGGCAGAGACCTATAGGAGTGTGTGAGTGTGTATCCGTCTGTGATTGCTGCAGCTTACAGAGACTTCTTTAATAGGATTGACCCTCGTCTGTCTAATCTGCCTCTGGCCAGCACAGCAAAAAGAGCAGCACGCTAATGAAATGAGAGATGAGGGAAACAGGGGATCAGAGAGAGTGTGTTCTTGCTCTGGATGAACTGCAGGCACCGGTCATTTGCTTTGGCCACCAAGTGGCTCTTTGCTCATATACACTCAGGTTTTGTCCATCATCAAGATCTCAGAGATCAGATATATTTATGCTAATTAATTAATAATTACTGTATATTGTTGTGTTTTCTCTCTATTGTGTGTGTGTGTGTGTGTGTGTGTGTGTGTGTGTGTGTGTGTGTGTGTGTGTGTGTGTGTGTGTGTGTGTGTGTGTGTGTGTGTGTGTGTGTGTGTGTGTGTGTGTGTGTGAGTGTGTGTGAGTGTGTGTGAGTATGTGTGTGTGTGTGTGTGTGTGTGTGTGTGTGTGTGTGTGTGTGTGTGTGTGTGTGTGTGTGTGTGAGTGAGTGAGTGAGTGAGACTGTGTGTGTGTGTGTGTGTGTGTGTGTGTGTGTGTGTGTGTGTGTGTGTGTGTGTGTGTGTGTGTGTGTGTGTGTGTGAGTGAGTGAGACTGTGTGTGTGCGTGTGTGTGTGAGTGTGTGTGAGTGTGTGTGAGTATGAGTGTGTGTGTGTGTGTGTGTGTGTGTGTGTGTGTGTGTGTGTGTGTGTGTGTGTGTGTGTGTGTGTGTGTGTGTGTGTGTGTGTGAGTGAGTGAGTGAGTGAGACTGTGTGTGTGTGTGTGTGTGTGTGTGTGTGTGTGTGTGTGTGTGTGTGTGTGTGTGAGTGAGTGAGTGAGTGAGTGTGTGTGTGTGTGTGTGTGTGTGTGTGTGTGTGTGTGTGTGTGTGTGTGTGTGTGTGTGTGAGTGAGTGAGTGAGTGAGTGTGTGTGTGTGTGTGTGTGTGTGTGTGTGTGTGTGTGTGTGTGTGTGTGTGTGTGTGTGAGTGAGTGAGACTGTGTGTGTGCGTGTGTGTGTGTGTGTGTGTGTGTGTGTCATGTGAGAGTGTCTGCAATCTCCCTAAAGTAAAAAGATGATGACTGGGTAATCAAATTGGCCAAGATTTTAGCCTTTACCTAAGGTTACATTCTTTATTAATAAATCATGGGGAAATGGTTTAATAAGCTATGATTTTGTTCACAATAACAAGAAGACAAAAAGAAAAAGAGAAAAAAAATCAAATCACTAGAAAGCAGAGCCCATTATGTAAAAATAAAATACTTGGCTTTACATAGGACAATGATGAGCAAATTAATCATCTGTTTGTTTGTTTTTTTAATCCATATGCATATAAGGCAAGTTCATAAAATTGTAATTAATTTGTTCATTTTCTGTTCATTCTGTCTAAATGTTTTCTTTTAAAGCCCATTACCCAACACTACATTTGTACGTATTCATATATGTTTTTAAAAATAAAGCTGTTTTAGTTGCTTGGCCTATTAAATCATATTAATAATAAATATTTATAAATATAATATATAAAATCCATGAAATATATATTTAGCTAATAACAGAGGTACTGAAAGTGACGTGACATACGGCTAAGTACGGTGACCCATACTCAGAATTTGTTCTCTGCGTTTAACCCATCCAAAGTGCACACACACACTGTGAACACACACACAGTAAACAAACACACACCGTAAACAAACACACACCGCAAACAAACACACAAACACCGTAAACAAACACACTGTAAACAAACACACAAACACCGTAAACACACACACCGTAAACAAACACACAAACACTGTAAACACACACACCGTAAACAAACACACAAACACCGTAAACACACACACACACCATAAACAAACACACACCGTAAACAAACACAGTAAACAAACACACACCGTAAACAAACACACACCGCAAACAAACACACAAACACCGTAAACACACACACACCGTAAACAAACACACAAACACCGTAAACACACACACACCATAAACAAACACACACAGTAAACAAACACACAAACACCGTAAACACACACACACACCATAAACAAACACACCCCGTAAACACACACACTGTAAACAAACACACAAACACCGTAAACAAACACACACACCCAGAGCAGTGGGCAGCCATTTATGCTGCAGTGCCCAAGGAGCAGTTGGGGGGTTCGGTGCCTTGCTCAAGGGCACCTCAGTCATGGCCAGCCCGAGACTCGAACCCACAAACTTCGGGTTAGGAGTCAAACTCTCTAACCATTACGCCATGACTGCCCGTGCCCCCTGTACATGGATTTACAGTATCACTGCATTATGCTAGTCATTAATGTATCAATGAATTTTTCTAGCTTTGTAGCATTCTGGCTATGGATGGAAAGAAGCACATGGAAGGAACGTTTTGGGTGGTGTTTGAATGACAGAGAATAACATTTTAATAACATTCAGCCCATTTTTCAACACTGAATCTAAAAAAACGTGCAAAGAATTTAGTTAACTAAACATGCAAATATATTACAAAATGCTTTAAAACAGTCAAAATGCCGAAAACAAATTAACAAATCCGAAAACAAATTAACAAATCCGAAAGCACATTAACAAATCAAAAAACACATCAACGTATCCGAAAACACATTAAAGAATCCGAAAAAAAATTAACAAATCCGAAAACAAATAAAAAAACGAAAACAAATTAACAAATCCGAAAACACAACGACAAGTCAGACAAACCTAAAAAGGTAGGCATCGTTTGTGAATGGAAACTTACCGATCATTGGACGAGACACCTGTCACTCAAGATATACAGGTATGGAATCTTATGTGTAATGTGTAAAGTTCTCCGTTTAAATATAAAAAAATAACAAAATTAATCCACAGTAATCCATTCCATGCATCTATTCCAACTTTTCCCTGTGGCAGACTGTTGAACTTCATGTACACCTTGAGTGACAGGTGTCTTGTTCAATGATCGGTAAGTGTTCCAATCACAAACTATACCAACCTCTTCCGGGTTGACTGAATTGTCGTCGTGTCTTCAGATTTGTTAATGTGTTTCGTGCAACGATTCAGACAACCCGGAAAAGTTAGGTATAGTTTGCGAAAGGAAACTTACTGATCATTGTACAAGAGACCTGTCATTCAAGATATACAGGTGAATGACAGCTGGCTTGTCCGATGATCGGTAAGTTTCCATTCGCAAACGATACCTACCGTTTCCGGGTTGTCAGACTTGTTGTTGTGTATTCAGATTTGTTAATTTGTTTTCGGATTTGTTAAGGTGTTTTGCACTTCTCGGGCACCGTATTAAATTTATAAGCTTAATCTTAAGATTTTGTATCAAAATGTAGAGATATTATTTTGTTTTTATTTAAAAAACATATTTCATAATAAATTTTATATTTTTGGACTAATGATATACTACCTTGAAATAATGCAAAACAACTAAGCAAACAAATAAAAAAATAAAAATGTATAAAAACAAATGTTAATAATAATAATAATAATAATAATAATAATAATAATAACAATAATAATAATAATATAATTATTTTATTATTGTTATTATTATTATTATTATTATTATTGTTATTATTATTATTATTATTATTATTATTATTATTATTATTATTATTATTATTATTATTAGAAGAAGAAGAATCAGAAGAAGAAAAATTTGTTTACATAATAATAAATAATTCATATATGTGATATCCATATCCCACCACCAGGTGGCACATATATCAATACGTGATCACACATTATTCTGCATGTAACAACACGTGAACTTTTTAGGCTTCTAAAAATGATCCAAATGAAATCGAATGATTTTGTTTGCTTGTTCGTGGCCCTCATGCTAGGCTAGACTTTGGGACACCATGCATTAAGGTATGGTGGAAAAGTGAGAGATAAGCATTGTCCTCCTCAGGCGCAAGATAACACCCCATTGTCTGAATACACATTCCAGTCATGAGAGGAATGTGACCCATCAATGATAAGGATCAGCCTGTCTAGAGATGACTGAACAGAATGAAATGATGATAAGGGCTTGTACCCTCTACTATATGTCTCATTCACATATTAATGTACTAATTCTGGCTCCTTAAGCAACATTTAGAGTGGAAAATGGATCAAGACCTTGTCGTGATACTTCTGGGTACCTTGGGGCTGTACACTGGGAACATAATTCTTTCACACTTGTTGAATAGATCTGAGCGGCGGAATCGATTAAAAAATAAAAATAATGACCCCCAAGAAAGATAAAAAAAAAAAAAAATGGCTGATCAGGGTCCCTGAGTCCAACCCCTTGATTCTGCTGGTGAGACCACCTATATAACTTGATAAGCCCAAAAAGACAATGGAAGTCAGGAGGCAAGTATTGAAGGAATATTAACTGGGCTAGACCCTTGGAATGGAGACTGGCTTTGATGCTTTGTCAGTTCCTTACAATTTTTAAATAGTATGTGAAAATTGTATTGTATAAAACTATTCATATTCTCCGGGGGACACGGTGGATTGGTGGTTAGCATGTTCGCCTCACACCTCCAGGGATGAGGTTCGATTCCTGCCTCCGCCTTGTTTGTGTGAAGATTGCATGTTCTCTCCATGCCTCGGGGGTTTCCTCCGGGTACTCCGGTTTCCTCCCCCTCGTCCAAAGACATGCATGGTAGGTTGATTGGCATCTCTGGAAAATTGTCTGTAGTGTGTGAGTGTGTGAGTGAATGAGAGTGTGTGTGTGCCCTGCGATGGGTTGGCCAGGGTGTATCCTGCCTTGATGCCCAATGACGCCTCAGATAGCCACAGGCTCCCAGTGACCCGGATAAGCGGTACTAAATGAATGAATGAATTTTCATATTCTCTAAATATAAAGTAATTTTTAACATAGGTTCTTATAACCATAAAAAGCCTACACTGTGGGATCCCACAGAGGTGTATGTTTGGCACAGATTTAATTTGACAAAATTTACAAAATGTAGAACTCAAAGAGGATGTACGTGAAAGATGTATTATAACCCATGAAGCATAGAGACAGTAATTTTACTCATAGTTTATTTTAAAAAAATTAACAAAAAAAAAAAAAAGAACATGAGCACAAAACAGTTTCTTGTACAGTAAACAGGATTCGGGAACATAGTACAATTGACCTCATATGTTGTGTCTATAAACAGGCATCAGTGCAGAAGACAAAGCAGTGAAATCAAATGTGGCTGATTTGGATTGAGGTGAAGTGTCTGACACACATGAGCATTCGAAGAAGATTTGTGTAAAAATCCTTTTGTCTTTAAACATTAAAGATATGTCAAAGAACCCACACAGTTGTCACATAACCCCAGGAGATTAGAGCTTACAAAAAAAAAAAAAAAAACCAGGCACAGTTATAAATATCACAGTCACGCAGGCTGGCGTGAATGCTAATATACTTAATATAAGTATAGCATTTGTTCTGATGGACAGTTTCATGATGAATTAAGGAACCTGGCCCAGTTGATGTCAAAACTGTGGATCAACTCATTATCTAATCTCTCAAGTGGAATTCTTTTACTTTTTTCAAATTACTAGTAGCGATATGGTTCAGCTCTGACATGTATTTGGTGAAAAATTTGGTTTAATTATAACTACAAAACAAACCGCTTGACTGTCTTCATAAGGTAACTGTCATACCATAAACAATTCAAATACTAAAAAAATGGAACAATAGAAAAAAAATGGTTACCCTTATCAGCAAATTTAAATTACAATTCGTCTCTCATTTTATCTCCCTTTGGTCTAACCATTCTACCCATGTAGAGGATGGAGTTGGTCTGGTTATCCTTCACGAGGAAGATGAATGGATGGTCAGCATAAAACAGCTTGGGGTTCCTGAGCTTTTCCGAGCCAAAGATGCTGGCATCAAATGGGTTTCCCTCTGTGTCCCATTCCCAAGCGGATGCATGGAGCACATTGGAAAGGTAGAGATCTTTCTTGCCAGACATATTGGACAGATCAGCCTTGGATTTGTCCACTGCCTCTGTGAGACCAATTTCTCCCAGGTGTTTCTTTGAAAAGAAGCAAAGAATCACAAAGAATATTATGTACAGTAAAGAGTCATTGATTAAAGTAAGGACTTTATCGCGGTCAAGGTTTCAATTGATCTACAGTCTGTTCCAAGATTATTTTGCACTCATTCCTACCAGCTGGGAGCAATCCTGAAAACTCTACACAGACAGCAACCCAAACATACTTTTGAACCAGGGACCCCAGACCCAATGTCACCAAGCACATCATTCTATCACACCCAACATACCATAAGCTAACATAAGCTAAAACCTTCAGATGCAATATTACCTACGTGTAATATATACTGTATATTATATTATGTCTTTATTCTTTTTATATATTTTGTGCCGCTGTAACAGAGAAATTTCCCCATTGTGGGACGAATAAAAGGAATATCTTGTCTTATCTTATATTCCTACCTGCAGATCATGGCTGACTTCCATGCTGACTTTAGGTAAAGAGACGGCCACTGCTGTTTCTTGCAACTTGCTCAACCACGTGTTCAGCTGATTCTGTGTCAGAAGCTTCTCCAGCCTCTCCAGGGGCTCCACATGGTAGGGCATGATGAAAATCACACTGGATTTCTTGTGGGCCAGAGGCATGTTGAGCACAAAAAGCTTATTCTCTTTGTCTTCATGAAAGCCATAAAGACCTGTGAAGATGCATACATTAGTTTCAGTTAATGATTTGTAGACATGAAGGTGACCACTCGGTATTCATTATTCCTTATCTAAAGGACTGCGATATTTCATTCGGCATACGTGGTTGTTGATCTCACCTGTGCGATGCATCATTTGGACAGATACTGTGAAGGACCTGGACACAAGGAACCCACGGTTGTCAACCATCTTATGGTGGAACTTCTCATCCCAATGAGCTGTGGAAACAAAAAATTATTTATAAACTAGAGCAATTATTGTATTTATACCTATAAGGCATTTTAAGCTTTAAATGTCCACTTACGTTTGAAGAACATAGCGTTGATGATCATAGCACCATCTGTATTCTTCACATCCTTGGTGACTTCTGGCAGCTTGCCATCAGTGGACTTGGAGGCCCACTCGTTGATTGAGTTGATCGCGCTTCTCTTGTCACGGAAGTTGATCTTGGAGTGATCGTACTTGTAGTGCTTCTTGCTGGTCTTCACAAAGTCATCAGCAAAGCTGACCGAACTGGGGCCATACAGCCTGTTGTTGATTTTCCAGGTGACGTTGCGAGCCACAGGGTCACTGACCTCATTCAGGAGCTCAGACAGTCCTGTATGCAGATGTTCATCTTTCAGTGTATCTGCCTTCAGGACACTCTTGACCTGTGAGGCAGTAGAGGACTTTCCTCCGAGGGCAACCAATCCCAGATTGGATGCGACCACCACAGGGGAGATTAGGATGTTGTCCAGATCCTTCTCTTTGGCTAAGTTGTGGTACAGGTTGAAAGCAAGGTGGCTGCTAGTGTCAGCCAGGGAAATCGCATGGCTGCTGAGTTTTTTTTCCTCAGCCGAGGAGACCACGGCCATAAGGCACAAAGCGACGACGTTGGTCACCCACATTCTTGCTTTGTCTTTCGGCAGCTTTGGGAAGCTGAATGAATAGAAAATACAAATACCTGTTATTCGAAGTAAAAGCAAAATATAAATGTTATGTAATAGTAAAGTTGAGTATGCATGTGTGTTATTTGCCTGTATTTCTGTTGCGTCCCATTCATTATAAGCTCTATCTGTATTTGTTTTTTTTTTCTTTCTCCAGAACATTTTGTTATAAAACGAGGTTGAATTTGCAACTAGGGCATCTGTGTTACATAAGGGAGTAGCGAGGATCCACACAGGAATGTTAATGTAAGTCTTTTGGTATTTAACAGGTCACGTTTTCAGGTCAGGAAGCCGTGTCAAATCATTCTAACTGACTAAAGAATGCTAATTTGCTTTGAAGTCGTTAGCGGTGCCGTACTAGCATACAAAAGCGACGCCCGAGGCTGCATCTGCAGGATGCCTTTTCATTTGCAGATATCTTAACGTTTTTGTATGGAGCTTTTTTCTTTCATCAACTGGAATACCTTGAAAGGTTTTCATAGTGTTGTCAAAGATTTCGATTTTCATTCTGAAAGACAAGAGGTGCATTTTGGTAATCTACAGAACAATATAGTGCACAAATGTAGTTCATTCAACAGAACAGGTTTAAATAAGTTTAAATGAAATGATATAATTGATTGTTTTCTTTTCTTTTCTTTTCTTTTCTTTTCCTTTCTTTTCTTTTCTTCTAGTAGTTTGTTTGAATTTTGAAAACTTTTGTTCCATGCAGATTTATATGCCAACATGGCACTTCATGCACACACAGGGAATGACACATAGACATCTCCTATTGGCTGAAGAGTCTCAGAAAAAAAAACAAAAAACTTCTGACCAATCAGAGATGCCATAGTGGAACAGTAACAGGATTCCAGAGGAAGAGCTGTGATTATATTTGAAACACAACACCACTCCCTTTTGGTTTCTTTAAATCTGATCGAATTCTTAAAAAAAAAAATAAATAAAAATAAAACAGACTGTTTTTTTTTTTCATTTTAATACAGATTAAAAGCATGATTAAAAAAAATCCATAATATATTTATACAATAAAAAATTTGAAGTGAATTTGAATTTTATTCCAAAAAAGTTTATTTATTCTAAAATTTGTCTTTTTAGATATTTATCCTCACTGACTGCTTTATCACAGTTTTTCTCTGGTTTTAGGATTCTTAATGATTCAAATGTTCCAATTTATTCCCCTTTTATTAAGCACCTTTTTTCTCAACTATTAAAAGAAACAAACTGCTTCCTGTCCCACTTAGCAAACCCCAGCAAGGTCAAAATGTGCAGTATAAGATTTCTCTGCAGCTTTATATCTGCTATGCATTATTGTAAAAAATAAAAAAATAAAAAACACCAACACTTTAATCAAGCATTTAAAGCAAGCAAAAGCAAAACTTTTTTTTTTTTTTTTTTTTTTTGGTGAGTTCAGCACAAAAAAGTATAGTACAGAATTTAAAATCTTACCTTGTACAGCAGCTCTGAAGCTCCAATCTTCTTATCTCGTGCTGACGTGCTGCAAACTAACGGTTTCCAGAGGTCTATATACTGCTGGGAAGAAAGTTCTGGAAGTTTGTGTAGGAATATTCAAATGAGGATGTCTGGATTTTCCTTGGGAAGCTGAGACAAAGACCTCCCACCGGATCAAGTGACCGGTTGTTAGGAAGTCAGCTTGCTAGGCTGAGGATGTTTTATATGTTGCCTGAAAATGTGATAAAACTCAAAATATCAAACTTTAAGGACGATCTTTAAAAACCATACACATTTATGTATATGTATATACATTATTTCTTCATATTCTCCATATATTTCATATTTTTTATATAGTTTTCTGACATATATGACAAGTTTTCTTATATAGTTTATACTTTCTTATTATTTTATTCTCATTTTATTTTTCACCTTTTTATACTTTTTTTTAACCTTATTCTTATACCGGACAGATGCATAAAGCATTTCACTGCATATCGCATCCTGTATGTATGTGTATGTGACAAATAAAATTTGATTTGAGATGCACCATGACATATTGAACGAAGTGTTGCCTTGTGCAGGTTTTTTTTTTTTTTTTGGAGCAATAAGTCATGCTGGGATAAACATTACGCTGAAAAATATCCCTTCTAAAGGTGCATATTTTTGAGAATATTTGTGAGATTTAGTTTTTTCTTATGTAATCCTGGATGCCTGTTGCTGCACGCTCAGGCTCACGACTCCACCCCCGAGTGCAGAGTGCCACGTCTGCTGGTCGCCTGCAGGCTTCCATATCCAGTGGGTGGGGGTGCAGTGAAAACAACCATCAACTCCACCACCATCAGTCAGCTTTCTTTTAACTTTTAGACACTTTTCTACCTTTATCGTGATGCACTCTGTGGTGCTTTCCTGCTTTTGTTTTTTTTTTTCTTTCTTTTTTGTTCATGGGTCCGGAGACCTCGAGTCTTCAGCTGGAAATGTTATTTTTAGCAGCTTTGTGTGTAATATACAGGAAGTCTACAGAGGAAGAAGTGTGGTTAAATCATTAGATCGATAACGTGTCGGACGTGCAGTAGCTGGGTACAGTAGTTTGTGCACCCTTCATAAAGTGGCTTCATGAAATTTATTTTTTTTAAATATTGTTTTACGTATCATCTGAGCAGCCTTTTGACTCTATCAGTTGTAACATCTGCCCTGTTCCTCTCCACATATCTGATCTATCTGTATGATGTCACACATCTGCTTCTTCAGCTCAGATCTGGAGACTAAGAAGCTGAATGCTCATTTCATTCTTTGTCTTGTTTCTATTTAATTCTATAATATTTGGTCAATGTTATATTTATTGTACTATTAACTAAGTAGTATTCGACAGCTTGCACATTTTGCCGGACTGTATATTTATAATCACACCCTCCAGTGTCACCTAAATGAGGATGAGGTTCATTTTTGAGTCTGGTTCCTCTCAAGGTTTCTTCCTCTTCCATCTAAGGGAGTTTTTCTTCACCAGTCACCTCAGTCACCTCAGACTTGATCATTGGGAATAAATACAAACACATTTAAACATAAGTCTAATATTAATCTTGAACTTTTGTAT